>NW_009211211.1:40040-50244 GCF_000690835.1 Fulmarus glacialis
TAATCTAAAGACTTTGAAGTAAATAGTAAGACCTGCTGTTGACTTTGGATCACATATGTATGGGCTGTAAAGATATTTGCAAGTTCTTTGGGATAAGAAGACCACATAGATGTAGAACATCACTACAGTCCAGTAGAAGAGTCTGTGATTCATTTAAGATGGGAATCTGCCTGCTCTCTTCAATTGGAGATATATTTCAGACTAAATCTGGATAGTAAATGTATTTTTCCATCCTTAAAAGGTTTTGCAATTGCAAATGTTCTTCTATTCTTGCACCAATATAAATCTACTGGGGAGTATCTCTCTTTAGTTTCAACAATAGCAAAAAATACACAGCGAGGTGCTGTACAATGGCTAACCTCCCCCAAGGACAGTTTCATCCCAAATGGTATATTCCTGAAAAAAATCCTCAGTTTCAATGGATGAGATTCAGTTTCATTAAAAAAAAAAAATGCTTCTTTGGAAAATTCCTGATGAGGAATTTTGTTACAGACAGTTCTAAGCAGAAGCTGCTATTGAGAAGGACACTCGGAGGTATTTGGCTCCTGCCAGGCATTGTTTCTCAGTTTGATTAAGCTCTTAATCTTGTGTTTCCTCTGTAGGTATCAAGCTCCAGGAAACTGCCTTATTCAGATGCCTACAGGGAAATAAGATTCAACTTCAAACAAACAACAATCATCGCTCCATTTTTGATCATAATCTGGGGGGAAATGTATCATGAAGCACTGCGGCTCAATACCTCCAAAAATCAACTTTGGGAGTCAGAATTTAAGAATCTGTCAGAGCTAATCACTTCAAATAATGTTGCAATAGAAGATTGGACTCGCCAGAAGAAGCAATTGCAGCAGGAGATAAAAAGATTACATGCTGAATGATCTGATGTGAATAGGAAAGATGCTATTCTTAAACCCTGAGCTCCCATGATGCAGTATTTCAGCTTTGGGCTGAGACGGTAAAGCTAAACTAGAATTGTGCACTGATAACGTCAGAGCAATCAGCCGCTGGGATGGGAGGAGAATTCCTACTTCAAAAACATTTTTTTGTTGAATTGCGATTATTAGTATTTAAAACAGCAGCAACTGGAGTCACTGAATCCAAGCCGCACTGTGCTAGGCTTTATTCCATACATTATAATACACAGCCATTGCCCCAGGGACCATAAATGGTAAACAGACAAAACAGACGTATGGTTGGAGGGGACACAGGGAAGAAATGATCTGCCTAATGCTTAATATCAAATCAGCGTCAGAGCCAAAAATACAATACAGGGTCCTAGCATTCTACCTGCTTCAGCCAAGCATCCCTCAAAGCCGTCTCCCCCCGAGGATTCACATTTTGCATTAAAGAAATCTCATCTCGATGAGACTTTACCCTGGCAGAAATGGGGAGGGAAATGACAGCAGCTGTGAAAAGGTAAATCCCACGGGTTAATTACCTGTTCTGCTTTCACCTCTGAAATGAAAAGCCTTTTGGAATGAAGCACGGAAAGAGACATTCCTAAGGGAGCAGGGGTTGAGTCCAGGTCTTCCTAGGATACATGTAGGCATCTTTTGAGGGAATTAAAAACTGCTCCGCAGATGCTCAAACATCTGAAGAACAGTTGGTATCAGCTGCGGTGAAACCTAGGCTGGCAGGCTGCATTCAACCCTAGTTGAGCCGTGTTCAGGAAAAGTGAATTCAACAGACAGAGAAAGGAGTTTCTTGGGAAGATTAAGGAAATGTTGTCATAGGAGGAGAGACTACAAAAGCCTATCTGTTGAGTCTGGCTCCAGCTAAACACAGCAGGAGGAAAATACCAGGTTGGGAGAGCAGCTGTTAAAGCTAAAAAAGCAGCAAATGAGAAAAAGTTTTCCACAAATGCATTTAACCTTAGAACAACCCCCACTGATAGGACTAGTGAGGCAAAAACTAGTGATGCTTTTCAAATGGAGCTAGGAGAGCTTGTGAACTGGATATTGCGATGTGCTTCTCTATGGAAAAGGGAATGGAGTTAATTGGTCCTCCCACGCCTTTGTTCCTAAGAAGATCCTGCTGTTCTTCAAAAGATACTTTTCTAGAAAAAAATATTTAAAAAGCTCAGAAATCTTGTAAAGTCTCTTTCCTATTGCAACATCATGAAATATTTTATAAGTCTGGCAATATCTGATAACGTCTTGGAGAGGCTCTTGTGATCATTGAGTCATTTAGTCTTTATTTTTTTTCAGCTGGACCTTACACATTCTAAGAATTATACTTCTAAAACCTGAATCCTTTTGGCTGAAAAAAACCAAACTCCCCCCAAAATGCAGGAAGCTGAAAGAACAACTATCCCCATTTGAAAAGCAAGTTGGTGAACTGCAGTTTTCCTAGAGTTCGTAACAAACATATTTATAGCGATCTTTTGACCCCTCTCAAGATGATTCATTTTTCGAGAAAGTTTGAAGCCTGCCTTTAAAGGATATTTTCCCTACCACATACACCCATATCTGTTGCCTCTGGAAAAAAAAATTATAATACACTGCGTTGGTATTGGCATATTAATCACACATATGTGATGATTGTTCTTGATAATGCAGCATAACAATAAAATACAGCATTAAGGTAGAGGTCTGATTACTTGTCATTCAGTAAGGGTTGAGCCACTATATTTAGATGCTGACTAATTTGGGAGAACGCTTATCCATCTTCCTGAGGAATTTCTGCAGCTCCCCTTTCTGAGGTATCTGAAGACTTCACAACCGCCCGGGTGTTTCGCTCCCCGGGCTCCTGCAAGGTTGGAAAGTGCTGACCTCCCCTGCCCCGCACCTGCCTCCCGGGGCTCCCTTCCTCTGCTTGCTGTGGCAGCTGGCAGGTACCACCCCTTCTCCTGGCTTTCCCTAGGGTGGCAAAGCCCTGGATGCTTTGCCCTCACTCGCTGGTGTCACCTGGACAGGGCTGAACTGAAGGACACGTCCCGAGAAAACTGCATCTATAATGACACGGATCTGATTTCTCTGGTACAGCATCACCCAGATGTATGCTTGCACCATATGTCCTAAAATACTGGTTTGACTTAACTGAGCCTGATTCTTAGTTAAAATATGGGCACTTTACTTTTCTCCCACAGTGTATGTAGCAGGGGAGGAGTAGAGAGTCCTTGAGTAGATGTAAATGCTCCCCTTCAAATTCCCCTTAACAGTGCCCCAGAGTGTACCTCCAGTCCAGGGCACTGGGTTTATCTTCAAGGTAGCTGTAAGGAAGCATCCTTACCCAGGCGACATGGGGTCCCCATGTCCGCACTGCTGCTGCGACATGTTTGCTGGGAGCTAGAAAAAAACACTGCTCACATCTAAGATGAGGAGCCACGGTTACAAAGCCCTCAGGGACAGCAGAAGTCAACTCAGCAGTGACTTTCTCAGATTGAAAAAGCTCCATGTCTGGGACAGACCCAGGGACTTGTAGCCAAAGCCTTTTTAGGAGCCTGTGAACTGATTGTGCCGACAGACCCATCAGTGGCAAAAGCTGGAGGAGGCAGCAAGAGGCTGGCAGAGAGGTTGGCAAGGAGAGGCTAACCCAGGAGTGAAGCTAACCCAGGAGAGCCAGGAATCGCCCATCACTCAGCCCAGAGCTATAGCAACACGAAAAGACAAGACAATCAATCTTTCTAACTTACTTGGCTACATGATCGAGGAACATTAAGCACTGCATCATAAGGTTGCTGTACTTGGAAAGGTATTTCGAGTCCACGGTGTACTGAACCGGAGCGTACTGAGCAAGGCTGGATGGAAGGTTATTGATTGATTCTTACAGAGACAACTAACTCCTCAGCGTAGCAAGAAAGGACCACACATAAAGATCACACACGCTCCTTTAATCAGACCCCAGGATCCAGGCAATGAAGCACATCTGAATGTTTCTGGCAAGAACGCGATCCCACAGAGCACAAAGACAGCGTGGTGCACACAAGGTTAGAGATGGCTGAGCCAGAGGACATGGGAACTCAATCTTGCTTTGGCACAGGGACCCATCTATCCCTGCTTTGTAACAGGTGGACGACCAAATAACAGGATCAAATTTGATTGCCCCCCTCAGAAATGTCAGATCGCCACTCACAAGGGCAGCTGGGTGAAATGAAAGTGATTTTAAAATCACCACATTTAGCTGTGATTAAATCTAGCAAACAAGAAAGATTAATTTATTATTGTTACTCATGGGCAGTATTTTGCATTTTTGTTTTTAAATTGCTTCTCTGGAAAAAAAAGAAGTTGCTTCTTTTTGGCTACTTGACAGTCAGATTTGCAACTAGTTACAACCGGAAGAATAAATAAGACATTTATTTTTGCTAATCAAGAGAATAACATGTGCACATGTCTAAACATGTTAGTATATTGGAACTGCCATTCACAATTCTCTAAATAGTGGGGTTTTTTTTTTTCCTAATCTATGTAAAGATAGTATTGGCCAAATATTAGGAAACAGCTGAGAATCAAGAAAACTAACATTTAAGCTGGTATAATTAGCTAAGTCAAACAACATTACATGTGCTGGATAGAAGTCAATTATCAAAATATTTTACATGAAAACATACGGTTTGTTCTGCAAAGAAAACATGCTAATGGAAATGATTTTCCTCTTGGAGTTCATCAGGATTGTAGAACTAGTAGATCTCAGCCTAATTGTTAGTCCTGGCTTTGAAGAGAAAAACAAACTTCCCTTTTTTAATGCCTATTCTGATTCTTAACTTTGAGTGGGTTAACTGTTGGACTGATGTAAACTGGAAACAAAAGCAAAGAAAATGCTATATATTAAGCTGCAAAAGGGATCTCAGTTGTCAAAGTGATCCACCACTTTGGTAAACTCTCACTCCTGGCCATTAGCCAGTTCAGCCAGTTTTTTTTTTCTTCTCTCTTGACAACTGTTATTTTTAAACCTTGGTCCTTCACCTTTCTTAAGCCCTAGAGGAAACAGCCCAGATCTTTAAAGCTAATAGCATCCTCCGCAGCCCATCCCATCTGTGTCCCCCTGCTCCCCCCAAGCTGTGAAGGCAGCTGGCTAGGGTACAGCCAGGTACAGCTGGCTAGGGTACAGCCAGGTACAGCTGGCACCTCTTGCATGGGGAGAGGGAAGGGGAAAGAGGCAGAAGATGCTACAGGCAGATGCTGTAGGGGAGGAGGAGATAGCTGCCCAGCTGGCCCACCCTGAGTTAGATGCCTAAGCAATTCATTGGGAGAATCAGGGTTTGCAATTGGTTTTCTCATAGACTCAGGCAGTGCCTAAACTAGCCAATACATGTCTGAAAAAAGAGTTATGGCTACATCCCATCCTTCTCAGGTGCTTTGCTGACTGAGTTGCTGGGTAAATACTGCAAAAGATCAAGGTGCTCGAATACCGCTGCAAGAAGCAGATAGGGACTGACTGCACTTTAAAGCATGTACGTAACCATGACTTATTTTTGTTCTGAAAGCAACTTATGTTCTTCACACATGGGTGTTTTTGAATGCAGCCCCAAAATAACAACCTCCAGTTGGTTGGGAGCGAGAGTACAGAAGAATGAGCGAAACTGTAAATAGCCAAATTTTCCAAGGAAATGAGTAGCAGTTAGGACGTCCTAATCAAAGGCTATTTCATATCTTTTTAGGCATTATTAGACTCCTAAAGGAGGAAGTTTGACTTGGAAACTCCCCACCTCTGTGATTTCCTCTGGCAAGTAAGTCTTGGATAGCAGTTACATGGTGTCTCACCACCAAGTCTCAGATGCTGGGGGAGAGTGCTGGTTAGCAGTTGCTGAGGACATCATCTCAAAAGCAGTTCCCACAGATTTGGAAGGTGCATAAAGCTGCTGTGGTTGCTGGGGAGAGTGCCCAGGAATCACCGCAAGGCTCACACCAGACAGTCAGTGCTCTGGGCCAGAGACAGCGACAGAAAAGTGCCCTTGCAGAAGGCGGCTATGGCTACACTGTGAAGTTATCCACTCCAGAGAGAGCTCTCCATCCCCTGGCCATGCAGTACAGTGTGAGTTGTATCTGTCTTGCTGAGAGCTACCCACATGAGAGTGGCTGCATTTACATTGCATAGTGCTTGGCCTTGAGCCTCCTCGGGCACCCATGTGCACTAAAGACTTTTATTACTGCTCTTGTGTTTATTCTTCCCCCACCCCCTTGAGCTTTGGAGTCTGAAATTATGAGGGCTGTGTTGCAGCCCACCAGAGTGTTTTTTATAGCTCCATGCTGGGTGCATATGTTGCATGCCTTGGAAAGTAGTATAAGGGACGTGTGAGCACGCAGTGCCTGGGGGCACAATACTGGAGGGCTGTATAGGGCTGAGGAAGCCAAGTCTCCATCATGCTGCCTGAAGGGCAGAGCTAAATGTCCATAGAAGGACACCCAGCTTTTGCCTCAGAAGCAGCTGGTTTATCCATTCCAAAAGAGAGGCCAGGAGTGAGCTAACATAAATGCAGTGTGGCTGATCCTATGACCAGGTCTCAAGAGAAAAGCTGGAAGCTAAGTTATTGGCAGTATAGAGATGCTCCCCAATGTCCTGTCCTGTGGGGTGGAGAGAGCTGACCCAGAATCACACCAGCCCTGTCCTACAGCTGTGGTGTAGGGGTCACAGAGTTCACAGCCAAAGCAGCAGACTATTCTCCTGTTCAGGTCTTGGAGTCTCTTGAAATGCCTTTTAGTATCAAAAATTTATTCCCCCCCCCCACCACCACCTCTGATGTTGCCTTGGGTGCTATTAGGGCTGGGCCTCAGTCTGTTCCCAGCACAGGATGTCTGTTAGTGCTTATACCAGTGCAGACTGGCTGAGCGAGCATCGATCCACCATCCAGGTGGTAACTGAAACATAACGCTGCACTACCCCATGATTTTCCCACTGTATTCTTCTCCCAAGTAAGCTGTATGCTAAAGCACCCTCTGCACAAAGCTGACGTGCTGCGCAGTGTTTGGGAGATGTCAAGTCCCATCTGCCCCCACATGCATACACAGCTTTCCAAACTACGCCAGCACTGAACACGGCTATTCCATCCATCAGCCCCTGGTATTTATTTTCATCTGTCAAAAAACAAACTTGAGCCTGAAGGCTCCCAGGAAGACCTTGGAGCCCGGATCCAGGCTTTGATCAGAAGGAATGAAAGTCACAGGTATTTATATTAACATGTACAGTTTTGTGCATGTGGAAAACATTTTAAGGAAGCCAGAATTATCAAATATACAGCAGATTTTCACTGTATCTTTAATGTTTAACTCTACATCCATGTTCATCTCCAGGCTGGCTAATGTGTTTTGCAACCATATGGAGATGCCATATTTTGGTCCTGGAGTAGAAAATATGGCATCAGTAAAATGCCATATTTCAGTAAAAAAATTCTTGAAAGAATAGTCTGGTCTACCAGTAATGAATACAGAGAGAGGAAGTTACATCTAACAGGTTTTATTAGTAAGGAAGAGATGGAAACTGGGGAGGACTGCCTGATCATCATGTCCCTTTTAGGACTGAGCTCTTAATGGCAGGTTTGAATCACCTCCAAATTCTCCCTGAGCAAGTGTAAAAGGCACCCTCTGAAATTGACTCCAACCAACGTCTCCGATGGTTCCGTGTATCCATGATATACCTCCTCCCACAAGTTTTTGCTTAAACTCTCCCTTTTGAAGAATAGGGAATTGTATTTTTTCTGGACTGCCAGAGGTAGCGATGCACAGACCGTTCATGAGCCAGGCTCTGACAGTGATGCCAGGCTGCCATATAAGGCTTAGACTGTGGACATGGGTTATCCCAATGGAAACCACAGCAATCTTTCACCATTAAGCAGCTAATTACCCGCAATGTGTTGGGACGCTCCGTGGGTACATATGGGGGCAGAACTGGCTTCTATAAGTAAACCGTGTTAGTCTGTCTGTAAGTCCTGCATCCTGACGCTAACAGTAGAAGGACAACCTCTTAGTCTCTTGCAGTTAAGGTCTAGTGTAAACTGTGAATTACAAGATTGAATCTCTCTTCCTGGGTGGATTAACAGGCTCTGACTCTACCCTCTTCTTTTAACTCAGATGGGGATTTGCAGCTGTGTAAACGAAATGAGAATTGCATCTATATCTGTGCCAAGAAAATGTGCTAAATATACAAATAGGCTGAACTGAATATGATTTAATCTTCAAAGCAGACACGTTTTGAAGGATTTTATTTCCTTTCTCTTCCAAAATTCAAGCTCTTGCTGTGAGCCTGTATCTACAGAAAGATACTCTTTGCGGGGACCCACTAGCCCTTCCTTTGGCTTAGGGAGCACCATGACCCACACCAGCTAAGGCAAGGAGCAGCCTCTGTCTCAAGGCCCTAATAAAGAGTGTGGAAAGCTCAGAGAAGCTTGCTAGGCAATTTTATCCCCTATCTCTCTAAATATGTTTCCAGGACTAGGAGCAGAGTCATAAACCAGATTCACCTCCAGCTGAAGAAAGCCACTTATCGGTAGGTTGTAATAAGGTTTCCTCTTGTTGGTCATTATGGCAAAAAATGTGGAAGAGGCATGAGCCTATGGTGTTCATGAGGAGGTGCATAGCCAGTGGTAAATTGATAGCTGCCTGCTATCAAACACTTATCTGTGGCTTGCCAGCAAAATGAAAATCCACCAGGGCAGGGTGAGAGGAGGAAATCCTTCCATTGGACGGCAGAGTGCAAAGGGATATTGCCATTTTGGAAGTGGACCCATAATTAAAAGCTTTGCAAGATAGTATTTCTCAGATTAAACCCATGGAGGGGGGCTTTGGACAAGGTGTCGCCTGCCCAGCCTGGATTAGCTCTGTGAGGAGGATGCCTGTTTTTCTCTGCACTACGGCACTTCACTTTCAAGAAGCCGGAGAGGTCACGTCTCAGTCAGCCATGCGCTCGTGGCCTTTGCAGGGACACGTCGGAGCTGGGCTTGGGGCCGTTCTGGCAGCATTGGTTAAATCCACCTGTTTATTAAGGTGACATTTGTCCAAACACCCTCCTGAGCTCTGCCATCCCTGTCTATACGGATGGTCTCTTTTAGCCTCTGTAGCTCCAGCAGACGGCTCTGCAGCTCTCCCACTACATAACTTACCAAAACAAACCTTCCCCACCAGTGATTAGCCGGTCTATTGTGCTGAGACTCCAGCCGGTGTCACAGCTGTCAATCACCTCCATCCCCTCTGAGGTGGAGGTGTTTCTGATGAGCTTAGAAGGATTTCAGAGCATAGCGCTGCTTTTCAGAGAGCGGAGGGGAGCCAGCTGGGTTCTGGGAAATGTTTCTGCATTTTTGCCGTCTAACGAAGATTTTCATTCGGGAATGTCCCTGGTTTGTTTTACCGTTGCTAAAAATGCACGAGGAATTGCTGCTGACAGACTCATCTGGGGCCCACCAAAGTTGCTCCCTGTGCTGGGAGTTTCCCGTAAATGTGCAGATAGATGCATATGTAGGTGCAGCGCGATGAGAAGTAAGTAAGACTGAGAGAAGCAGAGAAGGTTATATACATAAGTGGCAATACGCACTCTGGGGAGGTGGGATGAGCAGGCAGGAGAGGGCTGTCACCCTCCTACTAAGGTGAATGGGAGCCCCAGCCCACCCGGGACATGGCATTTAAGGGAGTTTCTGCCACTTGTGTGTTTGCACAGGGACTGTTTCACATCAGGTGTATGGTTTAATGAGAGGGATCTACCTTCCCTTGCAATAGGCTGGGGCACTCGTCGGCTGAGCTGGGAAGACTGGGCTGCAAAGCCATAGGAAGGCAGACATTTAGTGTGGGCTGCCCAGACCCTGGTGTGAGCAGGGGGTCCGGCTGGAGAGAGCAAACGTCTGTTGCTTATATTAAAGGAAAAAAAGGAAACAAGAAAAGAGGTTAATGCTGCTTACTCTTGATAAAGCTTTTAGCTGCAAAATGTCACATTCTTCAAAACCCAATCAGCCAGTCATGCTCTAGGCTTTAACAGCTGTAACTCTTATTGAACCAAGAAAATTAGTTCATCTACAGCACGAAAACACAAAACACAGCAAAAAAACTAATTGAGTTTGCATGGTGGGAGGGTCTGCACAACATGGGTGTTGTCTGTCCCCACTTCATTGCCAGTGTGGCCTTTCCAGCCTCCCCCAGATGACAGAGCCCACTCCGAAGTCTGCCCCCAAAGTGCTTGAGCTCCTGATGCAGCAACCACACCAAGTTTCCCCATAAAGAAATGCGGTTTTAATTACTGCTATCAATCAGCCTGCAAGCAGTGGAACAACCAGCTCACCCAGATC
>NW_009211211.1:50257-65519 GCF_000690835.1 Fulmarus glacialis
AGTCCAGCCTCGCTGAAGGGAGGCAAATGTTGATTGACATCTTCCCACCCTCACTGTGCTGCTGTCTCCTTCACTGGGAGAAGGGCATGCTCCCCTTTGTCCATATCTGACAGGATCATACATCACCTCTCAGCCTCCTGCAATATTCATCCAGTGACACCAACAAGAATAGCTCCAGACCTCAGGACAGGGAGGGAGCTGCCCAGGGTCAGATTTTAGAAGCAAAGAAAATTCTTCCAACAGTCAGATGGGCAGCTTCCCATTTTAAGCTGTGCATTCCCTCTTTATTTATCCGCACTGCCTCCCAACCGTCTTCGTAATAGCAGACTAGACCTGGATATCTGCTTGCGAGAGTTCCCTGCAGTGCTGTGTCTGAAGGCTGAGATATGCTGCAGCCTGCCCTGGGAGGACTCCTGGGACTCTTGTCACAGAGTTGTTCATGAAAGGCAGGGCTGTGCATGCTGCTTGGGTAATTTAGGGGTAAGAAAGGCTGGTGTTCATTGCGATGGTGTGTTCTTGCAGAGTTCTAGAGATGGAAGAGGATCTGAGGTGGTAACTCCTTGCCAGAAGAGGATTGCTCCCTACAGGGCACTTTCCCAGCATCTGAGTTAGTCGAGTTATACAAGCGACAAAAAGCAACACGGCTTTCACCATTTCCCCTGGAGATTAGTCCAAAGCCAGCCAGATCCCAGCATTCAGAGACTGTCATGGCATCGGACTAAATGTTCTGCTCCTCAGCTCATGACAAACAGTTCTCTCTTTTCCTTGATGTCTCCTTCCTTGGGGTGTTTGTGGACTACGGTTATATCCTCTATTAATCTTCCTGTTTAAGGCATCTCCCATGTGCAAAGGTCTTACCACTTATGGAGGGTTAGATATACAGCTGCTATCTCTTTCAACCAAAGGGTAATTTTCATCAGGCAAAGAAATTGTCAATGCAGTTGGGGATTTTTGACATGGTCCTGTATGTTTACCAAGGAGGTATGAAATCCTGCTTCCGTGCACACAGCAGGCATCAAATGAGTAGGGAGAGTTTCTTTACCCTTGGGTCTTGAAATCTTTTAAAGAGCATAAAGCACAGAGGTCTCTTTCTCCAGGCTCTCTTCAGAGCCATTCTTCCATGCAGTTCCTTTTCCAAATGTTGCTGCCTGTTTTTCACAGGCACCCAGACATGCATGGAATGGTAATAGGCAAAAGCCTTTCACCTGCCTTTAATTTGGGCAGAAAAACGTATCTATATTTGAGGCAGCAGATGCTCTTGTTTTAGTTACTGACTTCACAAAGGAGCTTATCTACTATCTTATAGGAAAGGCTTTATGGGTATCTCATACAAAAAGCTGCATAATTCCTTGATTTGCTGAGGTATCACAAAGATCATCATTGTATTAACATGAGCATCGCAAGAAGCCAGAGAGAAAAAATGAAAGGCTTTGTTCCAGGGTCCATGGGGGAGCGTCATGGCCATCCTTTCTTTCAGCAGTACCAATTTTTTTCAAAGAAGAGTAGCCCCAGCAGAACTTGGGGTCCTCAACTCTTGAATCATCAAGGATGTGATCGTCAAGTCACTCTTCCAGAGGTTTGGGTTCAGTCTCTGCTCTAAATAAGGCAAAATGGAGGTGTCAATGGAGGCTTCTCCCTTTGCAGATTTCTGTGGTGCATTCTGGCAGGGTGTGACTGAGAGGACAAGGAGATGTGGCCCTCTGGGAGAAGAAGGTGATCGCAACTGGACTCCAGGCAAGGAGTTACAGGACACTCCACTGTTCCCCGGGATCTTTCTGGTAAAGCACCACACTTGAGCTCATTATTCCAAGAGATGGCTGGCCAGAGTCATGTAAATAGTAGGTATTGCCTTTCAAGGCTGTGACAGAAACCAATGCAGGCCAAACTGCTTGTGTTTAGTTTTCTGGCTGACATGCTCGGCCTGCGTAGCCAGGATCAATTTGCTGCCCGCTATTTCTCTCATGTGTCTCTTCAGCCACTGTTGCTTTGCATTTCTCCCTCCCAGGGAGCATCTGTGGTTTTTGCTGTTTTCAACAGTTAGCATTCTACACAACTTGACCTTACTGTCTTCTCTACCTGTACCTTCTCTCTTTAGGCTGCTGATGCAACCATGGTTCATGCTTTTGAACCTGGATTGGTGTGCATATCTCAGGGTTACTTGTGACTGCAGGCTGGGTTTCAGAAATTAAGTGCTTTGCTTGGGGTCCTTTCCGAGAACTGGAGAAGGGCCAAGTGTGTCCACTTCACTATGCAGCCATCCATCTCCCCGGAGTTTCATAATAATATCCATCTGTTCTTTAGCTTGCTTATGAGAAAGGATCGTGGGGTTACAATTAGCACATCTTGTTGAGACTGTGTTTAAAAATATTCACTGCCCATCTGTGTGGAGAGAAAAATCCATTTCTGTTAACGAGGTTGTTTTCCTTCTGATGCTTGCTGTCTGCAGTACCCAACTTGGTATAATGAGCGTTGGGAGAAGGGGAGAGCTTTACAGCAAGTGGACCAGTGCCTAACTTTGACTGGGACTGGCCAGAGTCAACTCTGGAGAGTGAGAGGAAAGTTTTGGGTGCAGGAAAGTGGCAGAAGAGCACGAAGTAGGGGAAGTATTTGTAATGTTCGCCATCCCCACTCCCAAATCCCACTGGAGACAAAGCCTACAATGGTACGGTGCTACGCTTGGGGTGCACTATCTAACAGGACTCTGTTAAGTGCATGCTCGCTTGCATCCTGCTGGCCAGAGAGGGACCATGAAGGGCGGTTTTGCAGAACACAAGCAATGCACTGACCACAAATTGGGATCTGCTTGTCTTACAGGGGTCTTTAAAGGTCTCACGGCAAGAGTGCCAGCCGCTCCCAACAGCCACTCACTCCAACTCCCATCGTGCTTGGGCGCTGTATCTGTGATTGTCTTTTACTCTCTCTGACAATGGCAGACGACAGAAAGCAGCAGAGATGCGAAAGAATTTGGCTGTCCTCTCATTTGAGGGCAGCTTTGGCAATCACTCCAAATTCAAGAAAATGGCTGGCATGGAGTGTTTGTAAATCCCTGCGTGAGCAGAGAGATTGAGGGGGGCAGCCGCCGGGGAGGAGAACAATGAGCAGCTCTCCGACGTCCCTCTGCCGTCCCCAGCAAGGCGCCCCCTCCAAGAGCCACTCGGCCCATTTTCAAATTTATCCCCTATCGACTTCCTTCTCAGAGCTGGCACTTTCCTCCAGCAGCAATGAAGCACTGTGAAAGGCACCTACTGTGTCTCCCACAACTCCCTCAAGCACCTGGGACTTGGCTTCCTGACCGTGTCTGTACGCTGGGTTAGGCTTGCTGCCGGTGCCGCAGCGGGGAGAAATGCAAAGCAGCCGTGGCTACAGAGACACTTGAGAGAAATAGCAGGCAGCAAATCGTGCTTGGCTGTGCGGTCCGTGTATGCCAGCCAGAAAACTAAATGTAAGCTTGGCCTACGTTATGCACTGGTCTCTGTCACAGCCTCAAAAGGCAATACCCCTCCATATACCTCTGGGCTGCTGTGTCAGACTGTCTCTCAGGACAGATAGTGGTTGGTGAGGAAGGTGGATGCTGTCCGTGTGCGGTAGCAAGATCTGACAGTTTGAATAAAGCTGAGGGACGTCTCCATCACCACACGCAGATGCAGGCGATATTCCAGGACCTCTCTGCACTGCAGCTATGGGACAGTTAGGGAATGCAAAACCTTTAGCTTAAGCAAGAGTTAAAAACTGTGCTGCAAGATATTTCTTGGCTATTTATGACTTTGTGTGTTCTCAGTGGTCTCTGGACCGACACACTGCAGTCTTAGGTCTGCTTAGCTTCCTTCAGCAATAACCAGAGGGGAGGTGACAGCACCTGACATTTCGTTCTTATGGCTACCCACAATTTTCATCTTAGTATCATAACCTGGGGTTGATCGAAAAGGTAGCCTGAAGGGAGCTTACAGGCCCAAGCCACCAAATGTGAGGACCTTTCAGTGCAGGCTGGCTTGCATGCAAGGGTTAGGTCACCCAGGTGCTGGTGAACAGGCCATAACCTTCCTCCTAACTGTGAGCCCAGCAAGGCTGGGCTTGCTCTGGGCAGGCTCTAGCAGGAGCAGCGTTCCCCTCTGGAGGTGGTGGCACAAGGTGTGACTGTCCCTCCCTCCCTCCCTTTTGCAGATCCGTTTTCATGAGTCCTGTGGGCCTCATGTGGGCCCACAGAACAGCTGTGAGACAGGAGTTGGGGCAGGGGGCTGGAAGAACTCTTAAAGGATGTTCAAGGCAGCTTGTGTACCTGTTCCCTTTCCACAAGTACATCCACCTTCAGAATAGCTGGGATGAGCTTGCCAACTCCCTCTGTCACCTTCCCCTGCTCCCTCCTGTCCAGAGGATGAGAAATGCCTGGAAGTACCCCAAAAGAATGTGTATGCGTTCGCTTTGTTCCAGCCACCCATATAATAAATGCCCTGAAGCTCAGTGTCTGGAGTGCTGGAAAACTGCACCCAGGCTAGAGATGCTTTCTGTAAAGAAAAAAGCTGTCCAGCCACAGAGCAGGTAGTGAACTGGCTAAGAGTTGCCGAGCCAAACGCTCCTCACCCCCTCTGATGATCCATGCTTAGAGAAGCTTGGCCAGGTTCACTGAGAAACATAGGAAGGCATGTTTGGCAGGCCAAGGCACTGAGGGATATCAAAACGTTAATATCTGGGCACCCAAAGCTTTTTGCTTGTGTGGCGGCTATGTAGGAAGTCCTAGCACCTCCGACTGGGTGCTAATGGGACACTGAAGGTGTTTGTAGCAATGTCAATACTGCCTCGCCAAGCATTTTGAAGCATGAGTCACCTCTTCCCGAATCATAAGACTGGCTTGCAAGTTATTAATATTTATTTTCTGACTGAAAATAGGAATAACCTGCCCTTACTTCCAAACCCTTGAATCTGTAGGGTTAATTAAAATGATGCTTACTGAATTCCCTCTGCATGCATGAAAACTTTGGTTTGCTGTCTTTACGTTGCTTTCCCTGCTTTAAAATAAAAATAAAACTGAGATTTTTTTTTTTCTCATCACACAGATCCAAATCCGCGAGGACTTGAATCTCATCAGCTGTTAGGAGATTTCTGTAAAACCACAAGGATTTGCACTGGTTATTGAGCAGCCATATGCTCGGCTCAGTGCAGTGCTCTTTTGCACCTCTGACCAAGCTGCCTATCTGTCCACTTTAAAGCTCTCCCTGCTGGCAAGGGTTTACATTAGCTCAAATAGAGCGAGGACATCAGATTTATTCTCTATTTGCCCTTTTCAGTATTCTCAAATAAAATTTGTCTAGCATGATAGATACAGTTGCTAGTGGTGCCTAAAAAACTCGTAACTGAGGATGCAATGAGCCAAGATGAAAGCAGATCTCCAATCAACCCCATGAACTGCTATATGCTGGAAGAGCCTCTTGGAGATTCATTCTGCAAACAAAACCCCTGGCTTCTCTTCACCTTTCCCTTTTGCTTATAGGAAGAGCTGCTTAGCTGTTCACCTGAAAATGCTTAGTGCCTAAAACCTCCATGCTTCCTATTGGCAATGAGAGCAAAAACCACTTCATCATGTCTTTGGAGCTGCAGGACTGCGTTTCTGTGGTGCAGGCCTGGAGCACAGGGTTCTGTAAGGCTGGGTGTGTTGAGACCCAGCAAGGGCTACAGCATAGCCCTCAGGGGGTCATCAGTCCTATTTTCAGCGGTGCACTGTGCACCTGAAGCACCCTTGGTTGGCTGCTGGTGGTAGGCAAAAACACTGACCCAGTAACCTTTCTCAGGACATGATCTGACAGGTGATGGATGGGGTGAAGGGTGATTTGGAGGATCCTCCTGTTGCCCAAAAGCTTGTGAAGCCTCCAGAAGGAAATGCAAGGCAAGGGGGAGGCTTTGCAGGAAGCACAAAGCTCTGGCAGAGCACTAATTTCTGCTTAACTACCAAGGATGCGAAGCGTTGGTTGACGAGGCTTTGTGTGTGCAAGAGGAGGGAAGTGTCCTTTTGCACCTTCCCAACCTGCTTCTGGTTGCATAAGCCTGAAAGCGCAGAGCCTGAGGTTGCTATGCCAACTTGCGTCCCTAATTCCTCCTGTCCATCTCCCCATCTGAACAACAACGTGGACCTATAGGAGCAGGAGCCCACCCCTGAACCATCCACCAGCAGCAAAGGCTTTGCTCCATCGGTGGAGTAGACTGAAGGACTCTGAGAGGCGTGTGTACCCGTGGCCCTCGTGCCACCGACGAGGGACTGCACCAGAGCGACCGGTTTGCAGCACTTCTGCTTTATTATCCCAAGTGCTTTACCTTTGCTGCTGAATTTGGTTTCCAGTCCTCAATGGCAGCACTGAGCCTGTGCTGTCACTCATCAAAGGAATCACAAGTGCGGCATTAATCGGTGTACCTGGTTTCCTTTCTGTAGCATTAAAATAGCGTAAAGTGCCTTTCAAAGACACTGAGAAGGAGGAATCGCTATTTCCGGGTGCTTACATAAACTGTCTTCAAGTGCAAAAGTGAAAAACATTGAACTCCTTATGTTCTTCTCCTTCCCCCTCCCTTAAGAAGGGCACTGTATAGAATTATACTGTATGGTAAAAGGGTCAAATCCTTAAGAGAGAACAAAAATGCAAGGTGGCTTCGGTCTGTACTGCATGGAAGAGGCTGGCAGATGAAGCAGCTTTGAGTTTTTGCATCCCATCCTAACTAGCAGTAATTTCCAGCAATGAACAAATTTTTATGGTTATCCCTTTCCCTTCCTTTGTTCAACCTGCCACATAAATCACAGACCCTTTTCTCTACACTCCAGCACTATCAGGAGTGGGAATCCTGATGGGTTAGTTTGCCCGTAATTAAATTTGTCCCTTCTGTTCATTTCACAGATGCAGTTGCCCTCTGCTTTGAAGAAAAGTGCAGGTCAGAGCCAATGGGAGCCTTTAATAATCTGGTAGTCTCATCTGGCGCTGAAGACAGAAAGTTTTCGTGCTAATTGGACTGTTGTGAGATAATCTGAAGAGGAACAAGATCCCCTGGACAGAGGGAGGCTGGGAGCATACAGAGTCCTGGAGAAGCTAATGTGTAAATTTATACTCCTGTATACGTCCTCTGAGCCTTCAGCCAGAACAAACACACAGAAAATGCCTCAGCTCTGATTTCCTTTGACTCAGCAGCTTGCTTAGTCATTTACACCAGAGTAAAAGCCTCTTTGATAGGCTTTCATGTCAGAACGATAGCTTTTTACCTTGCTAAAACTGGGGTGCCAGGCTAGCACAGCCTGCAGCCTGAGCGGAAAAAATAGGCTTGAGGCAAGGAAAGACTGGTGTTGCCCTACGGCATCTGCTGGGCAGGGCGTCGGGGCGCAGGCTCAGGGTGGATCGCCCCAGCCTTGAAATCTTGCCCCTGAGGAGGCAGGCAGCAGCACCGCTGGCCCCAAACAAACAAGAACTGCTTGTAGCTGTCACTGAAAAATCTGAATTTTCCTAATTCCAGATCACCAGACAGATTTGCAGGCAGAGGAACCAGGCTGGTTCAGGAAAATTCTCCAATTTCACATTAACTAAAGAGACCCATTCAAATTTGGCCCCTGTCAGTAAATACATGCAAATACAGAAGCTTTGATTTTTTAGTTAAAAAATAAGATGCTAGTCATTTCTGCTGCAGAGAAAAAACTGACCCTGCAGCACTCTGAGGGCTTCTTTCCTCCTATCTAGTTTGTTAAATCTTGCAGTTTTTAGGTCTGTTTCATGATTTTGAGGACTTGATCTAAATTTGTGGAGAGATCGTAGCAGGCAACATTGCCTTCTAAAAACTGGGCCAAAGTGGTTTTGTGCTCTGGTTCCTTTCAAGGACACAGATGAGGTTATCGACATGTCCATTAACTATACTTCCCTGGAAGGTTTTGGTACCCTGCAGCGAGCATTTGTTATACATACATCTCTGTGTGCTGTGTGACCTCCCGGCCACACAGCTGATGCCCAGGACTGGGGACGAGGAGATGAGAACTCTATTTCCAGCCCTGCAGCCTGCAGGCTATTATTTGCGTGGCCCTTTGCAGACAGATACAACTCATTCTGCTCATGCTCCTAACTGGCCAAAAGCTATACAGTCTCTCAACAGCGCCGATTAACTCATGCTCAACAACTCATTAGTGATGGCTGCTCAGTGTCCAGTTAGTTTGGAGTGTGGGAAGAGGGAGCTCATGTCTGGAGAGGCTCCCCCTGAGTCACCTGGGATTAATCGCTTAAAACCTGTATGCACATTCAGTTTTTCCATTTGTAAACTGCTAAAATATTTATGTTCCTGCTCCACAGGAGGGACTGAGCCTAGCTTCCTAGATATTTGCAGAACGTGTGGAGATATTAGCAAAAAAGTTACACTAAGAGTACATAGTATTACCATTATTATTATAATGGATTTCACTTTGGATCTTGAGTATGTGATTGCAGTCCTCCGAGAAGGGGAAACAGAACAAGCACGAAAAGAAATATAAAGGAACAATCTGTCATTCTCACCTGTTCTTCCCTCTGGAATGATTCCCATTCACTGGCTTCCTTTGATTGTAAATAAAGATGTATAATATCTCTCAAATCAAAGGAATGAGGCATTTTTCAATCCTCAAAACTTCCTTATTTCCTTCATGAAAGGAACAGTAAAAAAAGAACAAGTGCTGTAATTGCCCAGGTTCTAGCATAGGACTGGTCCTTTAGATAGAGGAGAGCACAGAAACAATTAACCCAATATGAGAACACAGTTCCCTAATTCACACTGATCATCAGCATGTTGCTGTTGTTCTTCTTGTAAGTAACCACAGTGAAACCAAGTGCCAGATAAAACCTGTTCAGAATCATGCAGATGTAGAGCCAGAGCCACCATGAAGCTTCAGGGTGGCAACCCAAGAAGATCCCTTAGTAGTAGACAGCTTTGGTGCTCAGGCTCTGGCTCCAGGAAGACAACCAAGGGAATCATCTGAGCGATCAGCTCGAGGTTGCGCAGTCCACCCGCATGGCTTCAGGGAGCAGCAGTGGATTTAGAGAAGCCTGTCTCCCAGGCATAAAAAGACAACGGTCTTGGCAGAGTTGTGCTAGAAAGAAGTGCCTGTAAAGATTATCAGGTTTTACAGGTGAATTTCCCCGTTTTCTGGAGGCACAGGTGTAGAGGGAAGGTGTTGGTGGAGTATGAATGAATGTGAGAAACCAGATCCTTAGAGAAGAAATTTTTTGCACTCGACAGCTTGCAAGGCAAGGAGGGCTTCTGAATGGGAGTGTTTATGTGGACCCAGTTGATCCCACATACAGTGGCCAGACCCAGACTTGCAACTGCTACTTCTTAATGGAGACCAAAATAGAATAGCTGGTCACAGGCAGCATCACGTATGCTGCAGAGAACTCTGGCTTGCCAGTCTCCGTTTCATGCATTTTTCATGCATCTCCTCTTGTTCCTATGCCATTTGTTTTGTCTTTGTTTTCAGCTGCATCTAATGAGCCTTCTTTGTGCTTTTGATCAGAGATTTTTCTGTGAAGACGTACAGGGCTCTCCTCCCCAGTCCTCTTCATCTTCTCCCAACTCCTCCTTCCCCTCTGCTCTCCTTAGTTGTTCATATTCCCATCGCAGGTAAAAATCTTCCAGAGACAATCATCAGTACTGGTAAGAGAGTCAGAACAGATGGTAGAAGGGGAGCGGTAAGGGCATATCTTGGGGAGCCAAGTAACAGCAGTGAGGGGACAGCTATAGAGATGGCCCAAAAGGGATCATTTCCCTCTCTCTCTTTTTTGGAAGTGCTAGGATGGCGTCAGCCAGAGGAGAGCTTTGGGAGCCTTTTGAATGAACCCCTTCCTACCAGCATCATTCAGAAAACGTTGGGTCCCTCCCAGGTGTGCAGTTATCTGTCTGGACACAGGGCCCGGGAGCAGCTAGGGAAATGGGATGCTAAACAGAGACTGAAAGTCGTGATGTGTACCTACGCCTGCTCCTTCCTGAAAGGCTGACACGGCACTCTGTAGTCACTGTCAGGTGAGTGCATGACTTGTCCTTCCGCTCCAGCGGGATCACAGGCTACACGGATGGATGCGGTGGGGGTCGCTTTTCCTCCTTCAGGGCCCGGGAGACTATAAACCAATCCCCCCTGGTATTCACTGAGGATAAAGAAATTAATTGTACACTTCGGGGATTTTTTCCCCATGTTCTACCCTGAAACTTTTTTGAATAATGGGATTTTTTAAAGCTTTAATTTTGCTTCTTAGTAATTTTTCAAACATGGGGAAAGTTTTAAAAAGTTTCAACAGAGGAATGAAAATGAAAGGGTGCATGTGTGAGCAAATCTGGACATGCTGTGTCAGTGGCAAAAGAAAAGGAGAGGGACTAGAACTGCAGTCTTTTCTCAAAAACATTTCATTAAAATGTAATTAAAAATGATTCATGGCAAATGCAGCAAGTAAGAGGTGACTTGGACATATTTCACAGCAAAGCAGTGCTTTTCCATTTTGCAGGGATCCCAGTAAATATTATTAACCCATTTTACACCCTGGGACACTGAGAAATTACAGTCATACACAGATTCTGTGACAGGACCAGGAATATAAGTCAGACTGCAATTTTCTCAAATGTATGCCTTCTCCAGCTGTATTCTCCCAAGTATTACTGTTCTCACTCGTAACTGATGATCATTACTTATTTTCCCAGTCACTGTAACACCCCTGGAGAGCCCTTCACTGAGTTTAAATGCCCGGGGGGTACAGGTAATGCAGGGGCAGTA
Source organism: Fulmarus glacialis (assembly GCF_000690835.1). NCBI lineage: Eukaryota > Metazoa > Chordata > Aves > Procellariiformes > Procellariidae > Fulmarus > Fulmarus glacialis. Next base: position 61,002 of record NW_009211211.1, read on the forward strand.
ATACTTCTGGCTGTTCATCTACTTGCTGTTCAGAATATGACTTGGTACCTGCAGTTTACTGACTCCTGAACACTAACTTCTCAGCATTGCTTGAAGCCAGGGACACCAAGGAGAAGAAATGAATGTGGGAGGGAGGGAGGGAAGGTGAGGGGGTGGAAAAATGAGCCTGCTTTACTGAATAATGAGGGGAGTGAAAACGAATGGGAAAAGAGAGAGAAAAGCTGGTTTAAATATTTAATCTCTGTTGCATTTGCTTTTGAAGAGGAGACAAAAGCCTTGGAACATCTTTTGTCTTGAACTAATTCTGACCAGAGCTGAACAGGCATGCGATTGTCACTTCTGTCATTTGCCTTAAGGTGGAGAGAAACAGATTGGTCCTGCTGCATCAGCCCATCACATCTGTCTCTGTCTCCAGACGCCGCCAGTACCTGGTGCTGCAGAAGGTATAAATTACTTGTGAGAATGACACCTCTGCCCATGCTGTCCAAGATCCTGGTGCCAGGGTGGTCAGTGTGTGTGCTGCCTGGGAGCTGTGCCTTTCTTTGGAGAGGAGGAAGCTCCTTGATGGGTCTGAGGAGCACTTGCCCACTCGTGTGTCCCACCATAGAGCAAGTCACTTCACTTTAGGTCTTCACCACTGTTTGGAGCCAGGTGTTTAGCGCAACACGACAGCAGTATTTTCCCCTTGTGTCTCCCCATTCCTCTGTATATCTTTCTACCCAGCCTCTCGCTGCAACATTTCTCTTCCCCTTCCCTTGACTTGCCCTCTCAAGTCCTCCCTCTCTGCTCACCCATGGTCTAGGCAAAGCCAAAATAAGCACAGCTGTCTTGTCCACCAGCCACAGCTGCACCATCTGCAGCACCTTCCGCAGATGAGGCAGCCCCATGGATGAGCCGTCAGGATGCGCACACCAGCCTCAGAGACGACAGCAATATGAGCTGATGAGCCGCTGCGCCAATGAGGTCATTTGCTTTCAGTTAGCCCTATATAAACCATATTGTTCATCTGCCACACGTTCTGTTTCTCCTGTCCCTCATACTGGACACCCAGACTCGCGACTGCGCCACAAGCCGTGGCCAGCATCACCCAGCGAGGCAGGCACAGCCCTTTGTAGCAGTAGTGGTTTTCTGCAGCCACAGCCTGTCATCCTCTGAGACAACTTCAGCCAGATAAAAACCTCATTTAGGCTTTCTTTATAGACTGGAGGAGTAGGAGGGAAAAATGTCTCCAGAGAGTATTTCATTGTAAGCCTGGCTTTTAAATTGGTAAATATCTGTTAGCTCTAAGAAAGGCTCATGGTCTCTGACTAACCAGAGGAAACTGCTGAGACTGGGAACTTTTTCTCTTGGTTTGGCAGTGGCTTTGTCTCTCTGATCCACTTATTCCCTTTATAACCCTAAAAGCAAAGAGGTGCTGCCATCCTTACTTCTCAGATGAGGCCAGATATACAGAATTAGCGTGACTTCTCCACCAGAGCCCCTCAGGACGTCGTTGGAAAAGCGGGGAATTTTGAGCTCTGGTCTCCTGAGCCCCGAGGGAAGGCATGAAAGCCCAGTTTTTTGTCAACTCCTGAACTGGGAGCACACCAGAAAAACATGAAGCAAGAAAGAAACAACCCAAAAAGCTACGCAGCATCTCTTGAGCCTCTGAAGGCTCATAGTTAGCAATTATCTTTCAAAGGCTTACTTCAAAAATAATTTATTATTTTATTAGTCGTTTGCTGAGAGATCAAATAAAGCCAAGGTGCCTAGTCAATTATGTTCCTATTTTATTTTGATATAATTTGAGGAACTCAACTGGCTAGTTTAAATGCTGGAGAAGACAGCTGACTGAGAGTTTGGGCTTGGTGAAGCCAGCTAGGCAAGAATTTTGCATTTGGTTTACAAAAGAGCTTGAGTAGGCTGAGATTCCAGGCTGATGAGATGGTCCCCACGATGACTACACTTCTTTCTTTTTTGGCAGAGAACTCGTACACTCAACATGTGAGCTACAGGCATGAAAGAGAAGTTTATTCTCTGTAGCACTTTGCTGATTTTTGCAGCAATTCCTCCCATGGTAGTGATACCAGGGTGCTGGTCACTCTGTTTCAATCTAAGCTACACAAATAGTTGACCAGACACCAAAGACGGCAGCTTTTCGTCCAGGTTTGATCTGAACCAATGACTTAGGAATGGAAAGCATCATATCTTATTTCAAAAATTTGTCTGAGCCATAAAAATACTCCTCTACTTTTTGCCAAAGAGAAAAGGCTCAGGAACTAACAAAGAAGTCCTGGTGGTGTGGTCTAAAAAGAGCTGAGTTCATGTCATGACCCATTGCTGGTTCACCACCCTTGGAAGAAGCCAGTGGTGTTTCAATGGTGCTGTGCCAAGCTGTGCTCTTCCTTCCCAAATCTAAAGTTGTCTGCATTAGAAGGAAGCCAGGAGCTGCTGCCGCTTCCTAAATTTGATCAATGGTGGTTTGCCTTTGTGTTAGCCTGGGGGCCCCAAACTCAGGGCTCCTGCTCAGGCCTGACCTTACTGGGAGCTGCTGCTTCTCACAGATGGTTACAGCAGGACCCTTCTCATAGCCTACATTGTGGCTTTCAAAGTTTGTCGGCACAGGGAGACATACAGGCGTGTCAGACAGTGTACCTGCAACAGCCACGGCACCCTCCTCAAGGGCTGCTGATGGCTGCTGTGCAGCGCCGTGAGCACGGGCGAAGGAGGGAAGCATTATTCTGAGGGTGGCAACAGAAACCTCCTTGTGCTCTGAGGAGAAGGAGGAGAAAAAGCTAAGAATCTCAGGAATTCCTCAAAAGCTGCAGGAATAGTTGGGGGGGTCTGGAGATGAAACAGACAAGGTAGTTGGAGGAATCTTTGTATTCAATGAAGAGCAAATTTGCTCAAAGAAAAAGAGAGAGAATTGTGGGAGTCCTGAAACTATATTCGGATTTGGGAGATCATGCCTCCTTTCCATTTTCTTATTGTCAAAATATCTTTAAAATCTCAAAGTGTTTTTCTTCCTCTTTTTTTTTTTTTCCCCCTCTGATTAGGAGTTTTAAGTGGGAAATGCTGAAATGCTTCATTTGCAGTCTTTCAAAATCAATCTTTTCAACATCTTTTAAAATAGACTTGTAGACATAAACTATTACTTCAGCTCAAAAAGGAGAAAAAATGAGAGTCAATAAACAGTGAAATAAACTGCAAACATGATTTTTCACTTGGGGTTGAACAAACTCCCTGAATTCACCCTAATTTTTCTTTGTTTCTCTTCTTTTCTGACCCTCGGTCCCCCACACTTTCAGTTTGACCTTTTTTTTACATTTTTATTACCCAGCTCTAGTTTAGTTTTTCATTTATTTAAATACTAATGAAAGAACAGCAGTTACACATTATTCTTATTTCTTAATCAAACCAACCAGCAATCCTAACGTAACGTCTTCAAGGTTGAGGGAACAGGAGAAAGTATTCCATAAGGCAAAAGAATTACAGGAATTGTGGACCAAGAAAGCCCCTACTTGGGAAATGAGTCAGTCTGCTTCTGTCTAGCAGAAAAGATCAGCACGGAATTATAGAGCCTTTAGAAACAGCTTATGAATTTACAGCTTGCAAAGTAAGTGAAGTCTCTGTGTCTCTCGTACACATACGCTAACTCGTTCCCCACACATGCATACATACAGGTCTCTGGTGGGAAGATGGGGAATGTGCAGTCTGCAATGCACATGAACTTTCTGTTTAGAGGAGAAAAGAAAAGATTTTTTCAATAGGCACAAAATCCCACCCCCTCAGCACCCCTCCTTCCCCTGTGTCTGACACTGACTTCAAGGGAGGAGTTGAGCCAATTATCTGTGAGTCCTACAGAAGGAAAATCTGCAATTTGCCAGTAGTTGCGAGAGCGAGAGGGAGAAAGGCAGGGAGGGAAGACGAAAGACTTAATTGGCAAATGTAAAGAAAAGCCCCTTCTGTCCTAGAAAGAGAATATTTTAAAGCAAATCTCAGACCAGAAGAAAAGAAGCTCGTGGCGGGGGTGTGCCAGACAAGACCTGCGGAAGCGAAGGTTCACCATAGACAACTTCCATGCCCCATTGATTTTTCCCCATAGGGTCTGAGGCGGCGTAGAGGCGGGGTGGGCCAGCCGGATGCACCCACGACCCCGCACGACTAGGTGTCGCTCCAGAGACCCTTTCCCCCTAGCAGAGCCTACGAAGCACAACTTGCAAGAAAAGCCAGTGGGAGTGGGAGAGACTCTGCCTCTCCTTCTCTCGAACTGAGGCTGCGAGGAGAAGAGTTCATCTCACCAAAGGGAAAACCTACCACTGGTTCTGAGACCCTTCTTTAGCCCATGTCGGTCGCCTGATCCCGTACTTACCATCCATGGGGGAATGCCCTTTGGAGCCCTGCGATCCTTCCCAATCCTGCTAAGTTCCCGTGAAATACTGGTGAAGAACTGAGCCCAGAGCAAGCAACGTGGGATCCACAGAATAACAGCTTTTTACAGAAGCCACCTCTGATTAAAATTATCAGCTTCATCACCAA
>NW_009211211.1:65539-88953 GCF_000690835.1 Fulmarus glacialis
GTAAGAAAGCGGAGTTTGGCATGAAAGTAGGAAACAAACATCCCACAGGAGTGATTGTGGTGTGCACGAAAATTACGGGATACTAGTAGTGATTAACAAGTGACAGGTCTGTTATGCATGGTACAGTTTGCGTCTGCCTATGTCCTTTTTAACTGGATGCAGTGAATTACATTGGAATGGCAAATAGAGACACAAACTGCAGCTGAAGACTGTGGAGTGCATGAAAGTAGGAAACAAACATCCCACAGGAGTGATTGTGGTGTGCACGAAAATTACGGGATACTAGTAGTGATTAACAAGTGACAGGTCTGTTATGCATGGTACAGTTTGCGTCTGCCTATGTCCTTTTTAACTGGATGCAGTGAATTACATTGGAATGGCAAATAGAGACACAAACTGCAGCTGAAGACTGTGGAGTGCAAGAGAGGTAGTTCAGAAGTCTATTCATGGATAGGGAGTGGTATGGAGCATACTCCCTGATGGGAGGATGGAAACCTAAGGTGTGAAAGCTCTAGGCAGGTTGAACAAAGAATGTCTTCCTTAGATATCTCTCTCCAGGTGCTCAGGATCAAATTTGTCAGCACCTCACTGGAATTCAGACCAGCACTCTTCAGAGCATGCAAAAGCAGCTGCATTGTCATTCACTCAAATGTCTGCCTATGAAACAAGCAGCGGTGGTTAGCAGGTAGAAGACAACACAGGGAGTCAAAAGAAATGGGGTTTAATGTTGATTTTGGACAGCCGTTTCAGCTCTTTCTGGGTGTATGAGCCTTTCCCTTTATTAAATGGAGATGACACTCATTGCCTACTTTTCTATGACATTTTGAAACCCATGTGCTGTACCGATACAAAATACTGATGTAAAGTTTCTAGCATCAAGCCAGTGCATAAAGCAGAAGGTACCACTGGGAATTAATCTATGCTTAAGCATTTAATAAACTGGAAGGAAAAGATGTAGATTAAAGCCAGCTGGAGGTTGTTTGTCTCCTCATTCTCTTCTGATTGATTTTGCTTTATTTAGTACATGAACATGTGGTCTCTTTCTGTTTCCTTTCTTCTGCCTTTAATCTTTTTCAATGTATGAGTCCTTGTGCTCCCCCCCCACCCCTGGGTGTGAAGGCTGAAGTTTCATTCCTTTTCTGAGGAGGAAAGAAGGCAGATTGTATTGAACTGGAGAAAAACTTGAGGGGGGGGATAAGAAGAGAGAGCACAAAACACAAATACAAGCTCCTGCTTCAACAGCATGCTCTGAGTCAGATTTGCAGCAGAGGTGATGAGTAGCAACTCCATGAATCAAAGTGCTGAAAAGCATCTTTTGACTCCGTGTGAAATGAAATGCAGTTAAGAAACCACAAGAGTTCTCTTGACTGAATGCCTTGACAGGTAGAACAAGGACAGCTTAAAGTGACTATATAATACATTAAAATCTGCATGTCCTCACACCCTTTCTTCCCCTTCAGTGCATCGACATCCTTGGGACAAAGCACGTGTTTGTGCATAGTATTTTGCCTTTGATGGGGGTGGGAGGCAGTGTGATTTAATGACCAGAGATGCAAAGGTGAGGAAAAGGTGGGAAGGAGAAAGAGTTTGAAAGGTAGGAGTCCCAGAGTCTGTTCACATTTCTCATTTGTTGGACCTTGGGTGGTCACTCAGCTTCCTTGTGCCTTACTCTTCCCTGTGTGTAGGGAGCTGTGGTGGCAATTCCTTCTTCAAGCTGTTCAGTGTACAGTGGCATTAACTGAGGTCCAAAGCAGTGGAATTAATTTCAAAGAGACAGAAGTGTCTCTTGCACTAAAGGTGCAAAATTAACCCTCCAAGCAGCTGCAGTGACACAGTCCACCTCCTTTGTTGTGTGATGGGAGTTTCTCTAATCAGCAGCAGCTCGGTGGTTACCTGCCAGTCAGCAGCATAATTTGTAGGATTTTGGCTTGTAAAGCTGCTGGCCAGGATCAGGTTCCCCAGCGTGCGTGTTCTTTACAAGATATGTAAGGTGTTTAAAAAGCGTAACTGTGCTCACTCCCAGATGCTGCCGCACCACGTTCTACGAAACTGATCTTCAGCAGGTGTGAACCACACAGTCCACTTGCCCTCATGCAGCTACACTGGTCCATGCCAGCCTGAAGAGCTGACTCATTTCTAAATACTGATCCTGGGCTGTAGAGAAGTTTGTAGTTTTTCTCACAAAATCTATCTCACTGCTTTTCTCTGCCAGCTAAATAAAGCCTGAGAGGGTGAAAGGAAGCACCCCCAAATAGCTCTGTCACCATTTGTCTGTCCATGGATGCAAGACAGTATTGGACTGGCTACATAGGAAAGGGTAGAGATAGTGTACATGGCAGTGTTGTTTCAGAGATTGAATATGGTGTTTCTGCACTGTTGGAGATAGGTCCCGTTCTAAATAAAACACAGAGTCCAGTCCAAATACCAGGTGTGTTCCTTGCTGTCATTCCCATCACAGCAATCCCAACAGTACCATAACTCTGCATGTCTGTGCCCATCCAAAGTTATGTTCTGAGATTACTGTCTGGCTCTAATATTATGCTGTCCTGCCTGCTGAATATAATTCAGTGTGAGCTACGCTGAGGAAAGCATTGCATTTTCTTGCGTGCTTTAGATAGGGCTGAATGTGCTGTTGGCGTGAAGCAAATTATAGCAATAATAATAAATAGTAGTGTTTTGCTGTTGCCTTGGGCTGTAGCACAGTGTTTCTAATGATGCTGGATCAGAATTCCAGAGACTTCTTTATTTAGCAATGACCGTATCTTCACTGCTGCTTTGGTGCTTAGCACATGTTAAACAAAGTAAAAGATTTTAAGCTTTTGACTGAGATAAGTGTCAGCCACATAAAAGCTTGGGAGATAAAATTCACTCGATGGAAAGATAGGAATCCAGATCTGGACACAGAAATGATCTTTCAGTACATAAAGTACTTACATTGTAATATTAAATAAACAACACCTAAGTTAAATAAACAGCACAGTGGGAACTTGATTATTCTTAAATAAGATCCTAGTAACCAAAATAAACTCTGTCAAAAATGTGCTTCTTTGCTCTAACGGTTAGCTTTTGCCACACAGGGGTTATATTTGTCCTTTCAGCACACAATTCATTTGAACTGGTACATGAAAAATGTCTGAGCAACACTTTTTTTTCCCCCATCAAAGTTTTCTGCATCTAAGTGCTATGTCAAAATGCAATCTCCAAGGTCTCGAGACTCATTTTAGTTGTCAGGGGTTGGAATTCTTGTCTAATAGCTATTTAAGATGGCTGTCCTTCATCTTTTCTCCTGCATCCGCAAAGACTGTGACACCCACAACAGCTGTGTATGTATAAAGGCTGAAACTCCTATGAAATCTACATTTCTGCAGCTCCATCCATTGCCAGCCATCCTGCTGCAATGCTGATAGTTTGTTGGTAGGGAGTTCCCGCACTACCAGTCCAAACAGCAAGATTAAAATCTGGTTTCTAAAAGGTCACTGAAGGCACAGATCTTAGAATTTATCATCGGCCAATGCTGTTTTGTGGCTCAAACTCCCTGCATCAGCAATGAATGTTGTATGGGACCAGCTATTTAAAGTTACTGAGATGTCTAGCTTCCACTGATGTCAAGCATGATTCTTGTTTCTGTCTGACTTCTGGTTGATTTCAAAAAGAGTATTGTGCGCAGCTCCTATTTAGGCAACCAAACGAAGCGGTCTAGGTCCTAATGGCAGCTGCAGCAGATGCAGTATATTGGGAAATCTGACCTCTGTGTTTATGTATCTAAATGAGAACCAAGCTCTACTGAAAAATCTGGTAACGTCTAAGTGACGCAGATGGTGGGAAGGAACCTGGTGTCAAAGTTGAAGCACAGCTGATAAAATTAGCCCTTAATGTTTAAACAAAATAGTAACTTATAATTCAAAACCATGCTATTTTCAGTGTAAATGCCTTCATTTTTATATGACTTTAAAAGAAAAGAAAAAAAAAATTAAAAAAAAAACACCACTCCCTGGAAATAGAACTGAAAAAATTAAGCATTTCCAGTGAAAAGCTTTCTGTATGAAGCATTGATCTACTAACAAGGACTGTGCTCCAGAGCACTCTTTGACAAGCTTGTGGTAAGGAGCTATCCTCCATCTAGTTTCTGGTCTTTCCTCCAACTCTGCCATTTCCTCTTTCAGGACCAAGCAATGATGAAGACTATGTCCGGTGGAAACTGCACCCTGAATGTGCCAGCCAAGAACTCGTACCGCATGGTCGTGCTGGGAGCCTCCAGGGTGGGGAAAAGCTCCATTGTCTCACGCTTTCTCAATGGCCGGTTTGAGGACCAGTACACTCCCACCATTGAGGATTTTCATCGCAAGGTCTACAACATCCGGGGAGACATGTATCAGCTGGATATCCTGGACACCTCCGGGAATCACCCTTTCCCTGCTATGAGGAGGCTTTCCATCCTGACAGGTGAGAAGTGGAGGGAAGTTTGCAGATGGGGAACGGTGGGTGAAAGATCATAATGATAGACATTAGCTTGAAAACTGTAGCCTGGAGATGGCTGTTTCTTGGGAGGTTGCTAAAGGGACTGCTTGATTTTGTTGCAAGATGCACTTCTCTAGAGAGATATTTCCTGGCCGGGATGCTCCAGGCACTACAGGGAGTGCATTAGCCACAGAGGAGAAGTCTGCTGGGTGAAGGTCTGAAATTGAGATTTCCCCCTAGTTTATTTCCCTCCTACGTTCCTGCTCTATATTTTTTATTGCAGTCACAAATGAATGGCTGAAAAAAATCTCATGGGCATAAAGAGCAGCAAGGGACAAAACAAGCACGCCATTATAAGACACAAGCTGTGAAAAACAAATGTAAAATGCACAGGAAGGGAATTCAAACCAAGAAAATCTCAAAGATTTTTTTCCTAAAATTTCCAGCCCGATTCCCTTGATTTGATATACCAGTAAAAGGACAGTTCTACTTTCACCCTTTCTCCTTAGTCTATGGTTAATGAAATGAATTAAAGAGGAAAAAGGGAAAATGATGGGCTCATTTTGTATGTTCTCATTGTCAAGCAGTTCCCGTTGTGAGCTAAGATGTTTTCTCTAACCATGAAAGTGACAGTGGAGATGTATGCAGCCACAGCTCACAACAAACATACTTCCTGGATTTGCTATCTACTCTTCTAGCTAGCCAGTGAAACATGACGTTCACATCTGACCAGGCTAGCGTCCCTGAAAGGTCTCTTAGCACGCTCCCCATGAATGTCATTCAACAGGCAATGATTTGCGTTATTTTATATTTGCAAAAGGAATTGTAAGTCGGGAAATGTCAAAAGGAAATGCCAGGGGATCTGTGTCATTTATGTATTTCTTTTTTTCCATGGTCTGTTTCTTTTGAGCAAATGAAATGACAGCAGAGCACCGCACATTGGGAAACCTCTTATTCCTGGCTTAGGTGTTTGGGACTGACTAGCTGTAAATCTTCAGTTCAGGTGTTGCTTCTTCTATAAACAAAAGGCCAAGGCTGAGTGGCTACTAGCTCTCCATTCTTCCTGGTGTCAGAACAGGCTCCTTTTTACTCAGAGATACAAACAAAAGGAAGAAAAAAAAATAAGCAATGCAGCAGAGCTGAGATAGAAACGTGTTTACAAAAGAGAGTACAAATGGGCAATCATTTGCAAGTCCAGTGCAACCTAGGAATACACAATCGGATATAGCTGAAGTAACATCATAGCCAAAAGTCTCTTCCACAGCATTACAGAAAGGAGTGGGGAGTTGAATTAGAAGAATTGGAACTAAAATACAGCTTAATGAACAGATTCAAAAGGACCAAACAAAAAATATGGGGAAGAGATGGCAAATAAACCTATTGTTTTTTGAAAATTATCTCCTCTGACACAGGTTGCAACCGACAAGCCTTTCCTTTTTTAATTGCAGGGGATGTTTTCATCCTGGTATTCAGCTTGGACAACAGAGAATCCTTTGATGAGGTCAAGAGGCTCCAGAAACAGATCCTTGAGGTCAAATCCTGCCTGAAGAACAAGACCAAGGAATCAGCTGACCTCCCCATGGTGATCTGCGGCAACAAAAATGACCATAGTGAAATCTTCCGCAAGGTACGCTCAGATGAAGGTGAGAACCTTGTCTCCAGTGACGAAAACTGCGCTTACTTCGAAGTTTCAGCCAAGAAGAACACCAATGTGGATGAAATGTTCTATGTCCTCTTCAGCATGGCCAAGCTACCTCATGAAATGAGCCCTGCCCTCCACAGGAAAATCTCCATCCAGTATGGTGACACCTTCCAACAGAAATCCTTCCGGATGCGCCGAGTCAAGGACATGGATGCCTACGGCATGATCTCTCCCTTTGCTCGCCGGCCAAGCGTCAACAGTGACCTGAAGTATATCAAATCGAAAGTTCTCAGGGAAGGTCAGTCAAGGGAGAGGGAGAAATGCATAATCCAGTGAAAGGGGCTTGCACTTCTGTCTGAAGTCACCATCCACATGCAGTGCCTTAAAGAAAAACTGTCTGTGGAAGCACAGAATGGGCTCACAGGGTTCATTGAGAAAACCCAACATGGAGAAAGGATAACTCTTCCTGCACATTCTGCTGAGTCACGAATGTAAATAACATCGTCCTTGTAAATGACTGGGAAAAATCATATGCCTGAGATACGAGTGCATTTCTCTGTCTTTGTAATGTAGTTCCTCTTCATTCCCCTTTTTGTTTAAAGAATACAGACCTGAGAAGTAAAGAAATTTCAACCTCATCCTTACAAAGAAAGTAGGTCAAAAATGCACAGAAGGCATTAAGAGTTACCCAGCATGCAGCTCTTGCTAAGAGAGAGGAGGTTATATGTATGCGTGTGTGTATCTCTGTGTGCATGTGTGCATGCATGGGTGGAGCACTCCTTTAAAAAATGGGACTTGCATTACAAAGGGCAACAGTCTTACTGAGGTTTCCCAGATTGGGAGCGGACTCTGTATACGGACGCATGACTCTAACTCACTTCTGAGGGGACCTGCATTAAGAAGATCTTGATTTTATGTTTGCTGGGACAATTATCATTTGACATCAACTTGAATGTTGCTTTGTATTACAGATTTTATTTGGGATTTGGTTTTTTTATTGTCTGCGGGTGGGTTCTTAGCAAAATCTGGTGGCAAGTGCATTTGATATCAAAACAGTGTCTACTTTCTAGCAGTGAAAGGTGTTTTTCATCTGTAAAACTATACAATATGTACATTGATTGAAAGTGAAATTGTTCTGCAAAAAGCCAATACATTTGACTGCTTTGCAAGCCTGGTGTGATGTTGTTTCTCAAAGCAGCCACACCAACTCTGAATACCGTAGTACAAATGCCACTCTTTGCCTTGCTGGCCACTGAAGCAATAGTTCCTTCCTCTGCCTGTATCAGCTGCAACTGGCCAGATTCATATGTTGGCTTAGACCACTTCAGAGGCAGGACTGGGTTTTCTTTCAAAATTAAGAACTGAACAGTTGTAGGGCCAGCTCCATCATATTTCTTCCGATAACATGCCTCTAGTCACTTTGTTCATGGTTTTCCCTGTTGTCTGATGAAGGTTGCCTTGATGGAAATCTTTGCACTGCAGAAGTCCTTCAGAACAGAAGCTTTGTGCTAGCTCTCCAAACAGGGCTGAACTGGCTGGCCAGATAAATCTGGGGCCACCCCTTCACTTCCTCCCTTTCTCAGCCCAGTCCAGGCTTCCTTGTCTTTAGCTCTCTCCCTGTTCTGCTTCTGGCTTTGTTGTTCAATGTGCTCCTGTATGCCCTCAAAGCCAAATATATTCTCTCAGATGTGAGCTTGCTACTCTCACTGACTGGAATGAGATGTGTGCATGCATAACTGTGGGCAAAGCATGGCCCCAAGACTGTACACAACAGTAGAGGATATACATTATATATACCTCAGAATGACCTTCAGATATCTTGTCCCTCCCTCACCCTCAAATTCTGTTCTTGGCTGTATCTGCCTTGTTGTGTCCTGAGCAGAGCTGTGAGCTAGTTAACGCTATAATTTGACAGGAAACCAAGAATGATAGTTGTCTGTAAAAATTAGCCTCTGGGACTCAAAATCCCATATTCATTTATCAGCTCCACCCTTCATTGGTACTGTATATTGACTGGTAAAATATACTGTTCCTTTATTCCTGTTGCCAGGGCAGAACCTTTCAGCCCATGCCCCCCTCCCTATCTATAAATATCTACATGGTTTATGATTAAACCTGTTTTATTTATTAGCTGTGTCCTGGTCCTTTTTTACTTTCTGCGAGAAAAATGAGGAAGGTCCTATTTTTTTGTTGTGCAGGTGCAGCTAGGCAAGTGAGTTGTGGGTTGAGAGCCCTGATGAGATCTCCAGTAAGGTCTGGAAGAGCCTTTTATGCCCTCCAGACACCAGGGGCTACACATTTGTCTGTTTGGAACAGAATTCTGTCTATACCTATATCTTTCTCTCTCTCTCTCTCTGAACATCAACTTGTATGTACAGATTTCCTCACAAGCAGAAGCAGACAGTTACTCTTCCCCATGCTGCCTTCAACATGAGAAAATAACCACTCTCTCCTTCATGCACAGAGCTGGTGTGCTCATCCCTGGTGCAATTCAATGTGGTCTCTGCAGAGACATCACTATTGCTCTCAGCAGTCTCTCCATCTCACCATCTGTACCTCTCAACTGTATGAGTCTTGGTCCCCCTGAGCACATGTCTACCTCCCTACAGACTCTCCATCCAAGTGCATGACTACTGAATGTACCAGTGATCAAGCTCTGGGACTGATGTGCCACAGGGACATGGAGGCGGTTGAAGACAGAGTGAGAAGGGCATGTGCACTGGCTGTTGGTTGGATTAAGGGGCTCCAGGAAGCTAGAGGAGAACTCCTTGCACTGTAGCCCGTCTACTGCATTACTAAGCCTATGTCCGCTCTCCCTCGCCTGCTGGATAAAGCTGATTTTTTAAAGAGCCTCCATAATCATCAAGTCTCTGCCTTTGTCTTACAACACTGACGTTACAATTATTTTCCCTACTGTCCTTCCATCTCCACAAAGACACCAGCTTTCCTCACCCTTCCATGTCCTCCCATTCCTGCCTTTTCCACCATGGATATGAAGCCACAGGCATGGAAAAACAATGTTGCAGTTGACAGCAAGGGCACAAGAGTAGGGGAGGCTGAAGACCAAGGAGTAGGTGCTCACAGAGATATGCTGGATCCCATGGAAAGACCAGTGAGCCCCAGCTTCACAGTCCAGCTTGGTCTGCCAATGTTCAGGGTGAGAAGCATCTGAGAAACTGGCTGGGAGTGAAGGTGAAGCAGCATTACAGTCACCCACAGAAACAAATGGCAATAAGCAGGTAATCTTATTAAAGTAATCCTAGTCTTCTCTCGCATTTTGTTACTGATGGTAATTGCTTTTGAAGTTAGATTATCATGCTCCTGAGGACATTTTTTTTTTTGCTTTTATTATATCATTACAGTCATTCTATTAATATTCATATATTATTTGGGCTCTAGAAGTGCTTACAGTCCCTATAACAGACAGTATGTGTCTCAGTTGTTTAGTCACAGTTAGTAGCCATTATGTTCTGTTAAAAAGGCTGGGACTGGAAAACAGAGAGCAAAGCTACCCGTGTGCACAGCGGGCATAAGGTAAGGCAGGAAGAGGAAAAGGGAATTGTTTCTTCACTGCTAACTGTTGAACGTGTCTGGCTGCAAGACAGAGCAAAGAAGGGCTTTATGGGAAACTCTATTACGTGTGTGCAGAAACAGTGAGACTCTGAAAGGAGCAAAGAGCAGACCTACAGCCAGGCCTCGGAAGCAATGGAAAGAGAAACAACCTTTTTTTCCCCCTTGGGATTCAGGGGACCTGCACAGAACTTACCATAACCCAAGAAGTCATGAAAATGCACTGGACTAAGGGAAAGTCTGGAGAAAGGGATCAGTCCAGCAAAGATGCTGCGAGCAGGTGTACCCTGACTTGGTCTTACCTAGCGTAATTAAGTTGTTTTATTCCAACAGCTACCTTGTCCTACATTGCAGTATATAAAACCTAGCATCAGTGATACAAAGCCTTGCTGATGTTTTTTGTGTACTTACCTCCAGGACAACGAGCAGGGACATATACCTGACTTAGGATCAATCACAGCCCTGAAACAAGACAGGGCTGAGATTTATTTTGTACATTGCTCTACACAGCAAGAAAGTCCTTGTCCTGAAGAAATTACAAGTCAACACATTATAGGAGCTACTATAAATAATGACAAAAATCTAATTAAGCCACAGGGTCAGTACAAATCAGGAAGGAAATAGTGGTCATGGTGAATTAAGTAAAAAATAAATTGAGGGTGGGAAGAGCAGAGAGAAAGCCTGTTTTGACATCCAGAGGACTAAATTAGGCTTCTGTTCTGAAGGATCCCCAGGAGGACTGCTGCCACCAGGCCAGCCTGATGCTAGAGAGAGGCTTTCATGGTGCAGGCTCACAAAGAGCATTGTCTCCTTGAGACCCCAGGGTGCAACAGGTCTGACTGTCTGGGAGGCCGAAGGGCTTGTTATTATCACAAAGGCAAGTAAGAAATGGTGGCATAATTTTTAAAAGGGCAGCAGAAGCGAAAAGAGCTTCAGAAGGGGGCTCACAAAGGTAGGATGGCAATAGGAAGTTGGGTGGGTAAAGAAGAGAAAAGGTTGGCAAGAGTGTATGCTACAAAATGTACCTTTCACCCTTATTTCATCCTTCTCTACATACAAGTCAAATCTGAAGACATTTTCTTTAGCTTTTTTGTCCTTCCTCAAATGTTAACCACCACTTACCGTTGTGTAGGACTCACCCCCCGACCTCTCATCACACCTTTTGCTGCTTTAGATTTACCCTCCTGTCATGTACCATATTGTGGGCTGCCTTGCTAGCCCTGTACCAGTGTCTTGGCTAGGGTAGAAGGTTACAGGCAGAGGTGTTTTTAAAGTAAGTGATGATTATTTGATTTGATTTGAAATCACTATTATGTTTAGGGGTTTTATTAGCATTATTGTTTCTGTAAAAATACATGGTGGCAGGCTCAGATTAAAGGGTCTCCTTGGAAAAATATATAAAACGTGATATAATGTACATTTTCCCCACTGGTTTCTATAGCAACAGCCTTTTCTCTGCAGTCAGAAAGAGCAGAGAATTTGCAGGGGGGACATGAGTAGCAGTGGCTCTGCCCTAGATCTTTCCCCTCTGAGGCCTCATGAGAAGTTCTCCTCTCTTCAGTTTCTGTTACGTGGAGAAACAAAGGCCACCAGCCAGACCCACCTCATAGACCACTCAGTATGTCTGGTAAAGCTGTGGTATGGGTATGCTACCATAGGTAAGAAAGTAATTAATTTCCATGCTGTGATTGTAAACTGGGGCATTGCTCCTGCCACAGTACCTGACATGGGGAATACACATTGCAAACTGCTGTTAACCCAACTTCTGTACTCAGGTTTGGTTAGAGCTAGCCTTGCCCAACTTCTCTCTTCCCTGTGTCTTTACAGACCATCATCTGGTAGAGTCAGAGCCTGAGACTTCCCAGAGAAACATTTCCTTTTGCTCTCATGACAACATTAGCCAAAGACCTTTCCTTGCCCCTACCATCATTGGCTATCCATAGCATGCAGAACCGCCCTGAGTCCCAGGCATCACATTCCTAGAAAGTTATTGACAGTTTGGAAGAAGGCCAAGGACTAGCAAGAAAAAACATTTTACAAGCCTAGAGGGATTGACTTGAGTAAGCCTTAAGAAAAGTCTGAAAAGGATAATTCTGTGCCATGTAGGTAAACAATGTCTGAGAGAGGCTGGCTGAAAACCCCTAGATGTGTTTGAAAGGTGGAGATGACAACTGAGACAGCACTTTATTTAGAATTGGACAGTGGGGTATGTCAGTGGGAACAAGAGTATTAAGCAGGAAATTGTAGGCAAAAGCGCAGGGAAGAATTTGGGGCAGTGGAATCTATTGGAAAAATTTCTAACAGATGCCATGAAAGTCCCATCAGGAAAACACTGGGAAAAATACTGAAATCTACATGGCCAACAGGGGTAACTTGGTGTTGGCAGTGGGCTGAGCCAGTAGGTTATTTTGATCCCCCCACTCGTTTCTGTGATGGAGCCTGATCCCAAGTCTGCTTCAAAGAAATTTCCTCAGACTGCCTGTCCTCACTGCATGCTCCCAACCCCCCAAGTGGTAGTTCACTGGTCCCCTCTGGCCAGACCACTAACAATAGAGAAGGACTTCTTATGCCAGACCCTGCTTTTTAGACCATTTCCACAAAGATCACTGGACTGTTTGCAGCAAACAGCTCCTTTGGTGAATTGTCCATGAACAGTTTCTTGCACATTTGTTTATTGTTCAGAAGTATTTGATGAATGATTTATGCAAACGTGTCCTGTGCTTTGGCTGGGATGGATAACTAAGATTAGTTCAGATTAAACATGAAGACAAGGAGGGATGAGGTCACTTTGTTTCAGGACATCTTGTAGCAAAGTAAAAGAATATAAACGAAAAAAAATTTCAACTTGAATATGTGTCCTCACATCACTCTGACCTAGAGGGAAGCAAACTCCCTCTCTCCAACCCATTCCTTCCCTCCAGGCTCTTGAAGGAGGGATTTCATATGGACTGTATTTATTCAAGAGTATCCTCTCACAAGCATTTGGCTTTCAGCAGTTAGTATAGAACACCAACTCACACATGAGAGCACTGAATATTTTAGATTGGTTTTAGCAATATGTCTTGAGTCCATATTTTGAAGTTTAAAAAAAAAAAAAAAAAAGGAAAAAAGGAACATAACCTCTACAGTTGTGGTGATGAAATGGGGCAGGGGCAGAGTAAGAAATTTCTAGCTTCAAGAAACAATTCCTTCACACACTTATCTGGAGAGACCTTATCTGGAAAACTGCACAATTCTATTAAAGTGGGACTTGTGGTCTTTCTGTGTTAGACTGGGAAACAAAGCAACAGAGAAACACAAGAGACACACTCCCAGCAGTGGAGCCGGATCTTGCATTTCAGACCCCACTAACACCAGTGCTGTGACGTATCCCACCTAGTTCCTCAATGTCTTTGCAAAGCTCCCGGGAGCTTCAGAGTTAAAACAAGTTAAAGTTGCTAAAATAACTGGGTGGTAGGTACCACAGGTTTCTGTCTTACTCTTCAGGTCAGAGATCTAACAGCCCGTAGGTACAGCCCCACCAGTTTCCAAACTCTTTACATAAATCAGCATCTTGGTTTCCCATCCCTGATAGAGGGCCAATAGCACTCACGGGAGAGCTGAGAGAGGATAAACACCTTCTGGATTGCGAGGCACTTGGGTACTGCAATGATGGATAAACACGTTAAAAGGTGAAGAGGCAGACCGGAAACAAATATCACCTCAATCAGGAGCTGAGCTCCTGCAGTGCCAGCTACACAGGAGAGCAATTAATTATATTTTGCATAACCCCTGATTTCTGCGCTACCTACAGTTGTCTTCTCCTCAGCATCCGCTGAGCTGGCAAGTCCCAGGAGCCTCAGGATTAAAATTACACACTGGCTACCCCCTGCTCTTCAATCACTACATACCTGTGTGCTAAACGGTAGTGAGCTGCAGAAAGGTTTTCGCTCAGGGACCCTTGGATGGACGCACAGCATAACCTCTGCTTTCACCCTCTTTCTGCTGGAGAAATGAGTGTCTCAGGGAAACACAGCCTTGTTAAACACAACCTGGGGGGTTACAGGACAGCATAGGGAAGATCAGTGGCATTGCTTTTGGCTGGTCCAGGGCAGAATGTCTCATCTTTTCTGTCACAAAACAGTTTGTTCCTTGCTGGGTGGCTCATTGCCAAGGTAATAAATACAAGTTTCTAAAAAGAAATAAAATAAAAAGGAAAAATAAACACAGAGCAACAACTTGTTTTGCAAATTGACAGGAGACTTGCCTGAGGCAATGGATAAGGGGTGACAGGGATGAACAGCTCTCCTGTGGAGCCTTATTAGAAAGCGGACCAGAGCTCTTCTCAGATACTCTTTATGAGATGCTGCCATCTGGGAGAAATCCAGATTGGCAATTATCAGAGAGAACAATTCCAGCTGGCCACAACACTGCAAAAGCAGAAATTATCCCCTTACACAATGGCACTGACTCAGACCACTTGCAACTTTTGTTGAGTTTGGGGCAGTTACACAAGGTCTGTCATTAGTCATGGTGGTATTTATTTGCATTATGGAGCCCTGCTCACAGACCAGGACCCAATTATACCAGACAATATACAAATGCACAACAAATAGAAAGTCCCAATGTACGCAAAGGCCAGGGCAGAATCTTAGTCATTAACTACATCTGCCATATCCACCCTGTGCCTCACAGCGTCTGTCTTATCCTATGACTGCTACCTACCTGTTTCCTACCAGCATCCTATCTGTAACCTAAAGTGAGAAGAAGCTTCTGTATGCAATATTAATCCACCACTTTCCTGATTAACATCTGAGAGCTAATTATTTCTGTAGAGACCTTGCAACTGCTACATTGTGGTAGTAGCAGCACCAAGACCTAGTATCACTTAATAATGCTCTTCCTGCAGCTGAACTCACTGAAACAGAAAAAGCAGATGTGAGGGTTATGCACTGTTTCCAAAATGCTCATGGGATGGGATGGGTAAATTCTTTATTATTCTTGCACTGTTTCCTTGCAGTGGTTCCTAGCAGTCTTGCCAAGGAGATATCTCTTAGGTAGACAGAGCACCTTTGTGCTGTGTTGGTGGTCCTGTAGTTGTGCAAGCCCCAAGCCACCCGTGGCTCATGGCAGTTCAACTAACTCCAAACTGCGTCCTGTAACAGGCAGTGGAGCTGCCTTACATATGGCTGTCGTGAAACCCAAATCTGGGCAGGGCGAGGAAGTGAGGCAGCCATGCTGGCATTGCCAAGTCACGGCAAAGGCCTGATGACTGCCCTGTCCTTTAGTGACCAGGAGTTGCCTCAAGGGATGTCTGCTCCCCTCCTGCCTGTGAGCCACACCGGGACCTCCCATAGCTCTCAGGGGAAAGAAATGGGTCATATACTGCTAGGAGCAGGGTGTCTACCCACCTTTGAAATACAAATCAATGGAACAGAACACATTTTTAGCCACTCACGGAATTTAAAGTTGAAAGCAGTGAAAAAGCACGGAAAGGATCGAGACTCTCCTCAGTCGACCCCTTGTACTGCTGTAGCCCATGCAAGAGTTTTTATTTGCCCTTGATCTCCCAGAGGGGAGTAACTTTGACACAGGCTTTGGCAAAACAGTTCACAGTATCCTAAAACTTTGTTTCCTCCCTCCACAGCGTGACTGTTGGAGAAAGGTCTTCCCTCAGATGGATGGTAAAACCCTCCCAGATGACACAGAGCCCAGCTGATGGAGAGCACCCCAGCAGCAGCAGGACACTTTATTGTGCTAGACAGCGAGCAGACGCGTAAGAAGTGAACGCCCTTGGTAGAAGGGAGAGCCTTAGGGATGTTTCCTATCCCTTCTTCTTGGGACTTGACACATCTCCCCCAATGCATTTTCTCTTGTCAGACAAGAATTCTGCCAAAGAGGAAAATGTCTGAAAGCACCTCATTAATTAAGGGGCCTTGAGTTTTGCTGATTTTCCATGAGACTTCAGACTCTGAATTGACTTCTGAAAATGAGATGAGCTTAGGCTCACTTAAGCACTTTCTCAACTTTTTCAAAATTGGTTGCCTGAAGAGGGAGCATTTAAGGACTGAGATTCATCAGGAGGAAACATTGTTCTGAACCAAATTTCCACTGAAAGAGAAAACTGAAAAGATAAGTGATTTTGCATGAGAGGTGCTTGAATAGTGAAGGTTTTCTTAGTAAAACAAGAACTGTCTGAGAGGCCCTTCTGCTTTCCCACTCATTTACATTAGAAAAAAAAAGAAGCTTGCTGTTTCTTAAAAGAACTGAGAAAAGGAATGTATTCCAGAGTGAAATGTTGTTTTTGCATTTTTTTCCCATGGTATCTTTTTGACAACCAGGAATTAAAGCAAAGGAGGCACTGGAGGCCCAAACATAATCTGTCATCTGTGCCCCAACCTGGGTTTGGCTGGGTCTGTGTTCCCTACCTCTATCTTTTCCCTCACTGGCTAAAGGAGACTCTAAAGTAAGAACAGATAAAAGAGCCAATATGGTTTTGACTAGAGGCATGTGGGGTGCTCCAAGACTTTGAGGCAGTAGGAAGAACAGCATTAGCAAGTGAGTGGGAAAATTATCTCTAAATTAGCTCCAAGTCTTGTGTCAACCGCTATTCTTCTCTAGAATGGTCCTGTCTTCTTCTGTTCCCCTCCAGCTTTTCACAAAAAGTCCAAACAGGGAAAGATAGCACCTGCTATTTCTAGCCCCCCTAAACTTCAGGTGAAAGCTTCCTCTTTTTTGTGCTTAGCCAGAATCAAAAGGAAACCAAATGTCTCTGTTGAGCTGTGTCTATACTGCCAGGAATTCCCCATTCTGCATGTCAGCCCTTGTGCTCTGATTATCCTCACCACCTGCATGTTGGTGTGTACTGCAGTGCCATGTTGGTGCCTGCTTGGTGGCTTTTAGCCCATGACATGGCACGTATGCTCAAGGCTGCTACCAGGGTCTCCACAGATGTAGTTTCCAGAGCCTATTCCCTTGTGGCATTTCTAGGGAGATGGCTGCGGAGACAAGGACTTCTTATACACACGGCACAGTGACTCTTCTCTGCAACACGTTGTGTCCCATCTCACAAAGCCATCAGATGTCATCTCCTGTCATGACAACAATACAGAGAGTGACAAATGACTGCCAGAACTGAGGGTCTTCCCCTGGTTTGTCCTCCTTCACACAAGTAAGTATTGGTGCCAGGCAAAGCATTAGAAACTGTACTGTAAAGAGTAAGCCTAGATTACAGGAGTCTTTCTGAATTTCCATGCCGCAGTGCTTATCCTATCTGTGTCCCATATCAGGCATGTTCTAGTCACCCACACTGTTCTGGTCTGCAGAGAAAGGAAACCTGGGACAGGTTTTGTGGTATGCTCCAACAGATGCATGGTGTGCTCCAACAGATGCATGGTGTGCTCCAACAAGTCCGTTGTGGGGCATAGCCACAGACCATCCCAGAAATAAGTGTACAGCCAGCCAAACTTACTTTACCTTCAGAAATGAGAAGTCAAAAAGAGCACTGTGGAAGTTTTGCAGTGCTACGCAAGAACAGTTATGCAACGCTCACTTAATAAACTGTGCCGCGTTCAAACAGCTTGATCCTGGGGTGCTTACAGAAAAGCACAGCTGAGTCCAGAGCTTGGGGTCAGTAGCCTCAGAGGGACCGGAGTATTTGGCACCACACTAACAACCTAGCAGGGTACCTTTAGGAACACGCTGGTCTTTGACACCATGCCAGCAAGTCCGCAACCTCACAAAGGCCTGACGCATGACAACTGGTCCAACAATTGTCCACTGTGACAGGAAACGTCAAAGTGGCCCATGCCTTGACATGACTCCAGCTGAATATGGGCATTTAGCCAGCAATTGCTCTGTGGTGCAATGTACTGCCTGCCTGTTTGCCAGGAGGGGCAGAGAGGCAGCAGCTGAGTATATCCAAAAAGGTCAGGCCAAGAGGTGGCAAGAGTCAATCTTCAGATTCCCCCAAAACAGCTAGAGTAAATTTACTTTCTGGAGCCTGGAAGGGGCAGAGAAGAGAACACAGAAGAAAGTGTGCAGGAACTGGCAAAAATGAAGCAGACAGAGCCGTCATTTGGTGAAGTCTGTCCTGTAGACAGGAAATGTTTCTTTGGGATAGTTTTAAAAGTTTAATTTTCTGCCTCTGCTCCAGAGGCCAGAGACAAGAAGCCTGACTATTTTTAAAGATAAGTTTGACGCATTATGAAGGAGCTTGTGTGACACGATAGGCTGTTGCAGTCAGGAAATGGACACCCTGACCCAGGAGAGGCATTCCAGCACTGCGCTCCTGCGCTCAGGCTCTGACTGTCTGCAGGCTTCACTCTCTTTCTCGGGAGGAACCAGGAAAAGAAAAGCTTTTATTTTCAACTCAAGCAGAAGTAATTCTGAGAAGAACAGGAGACTTTGGGAAGCAAACTCAGATGAACAAAAAAATGTCTAAGAAGATGAGTATGTCAGACATCCCTTTTAACTAACTGACCAGTAGTGCTATTCCTGGGGTCTGGGGTTTGACATCAGGGCAGCAGTAGTAGTTGGGGACCAATGGCCTATAGCTTGCTGGGTTGACATGAAAGCACCAGCCCACGCGAGGTTTCACAAATGCCTGTGCCTTCAAATTAGCTGTGAGAACATGTTGCCAGGGTGAGCCCGTACTAGCATGTAATCTGATGCAAGCCCAAAAAGCTGGAGGTGTTGATCTTGAGTGTTAACCAAAGACACCGGAAACTAATACCCCAAAGAGTTGCTCTTTTATATCTGACCTGAAAACTTGAGAAGCTGAACAGTGGTTAAAGTGGCAACTTATCTGTTGGCAGTACAGGTCTCATCTTTGGCTAGAAGTCTTGACTTCTTCCCCCAGCCTGGGGAGCACAGCTTCCCAGCTCCTGCCTCCTCACAGAAACAGCAAATGCACATTCAGGCAGGGGGAGACTAAGAAACAGAAGCCACCAAGAAAGCTGGGAGAGTTTCCCATTTGGGCAATTACAGTCTCTGGTGTTCTCTTGCTAGGAGGTGGAGTGACACGAGCCCCTGCCCTGCAGAGAGGGAGATACTGTATGGGAGATTCCTGCCTGCTGCTGTTTTTTGTTCCCCTCCAGCAGGGCTTATGCTGCCTCCATCTTCCCTTCTTTTCTGGTCCACTGTCACCTCTCACCCTGACACAGAAGAAAGGGCTTTGAGGTGGCAGTTGTATTAGAGGGTTTACAAAATCAGATGCTCAAAGGCAAGTGGCAACTTGGCCATGACTATATGAATAAATTAAATGGTGTCAGGTTGTGTTTCCGGACTCCAGAACTGAATCACTTTAAATTGTTTGTACTTTCCGTGTCACAGTTTTGGCCCAGACCAAGGGGGGTTCTCCCAGTCAATTCCCTCAAGCAGTCTGTGATTAAGCCCAGGCCAGGAACAATTCTTCACAAGGAGTTTGCAGGCAGCTACCCACTTCTGGAGGGTAAAAGTTTAATGGAATGAATGCAGACGTTTCCATTCCAGTTGGTTTCAGTGACAGAGGAAGATCCTACATTTAATTTTCTAGTACAATTGTAGCCTACAGTACCAGTCAAGGAGCAGGGTAGAAAAGGTTACAGGGTTTAGAAATATCTCTGATGTAACCTGCTCATAGTGTGAAGCAACATCAGCCTTCACATCTCTCTAATAAATAGAGCTGTGGCTGCTTCCTTCAGCTCTATCTTTGCTTACAGAACGGCCCACTGGCAAACTTGTGGAAATAAACTAGAACAGGCATGAAATTCACCTTTTTGGAAGGTACTGCAGAGAAACGGCAATACATTTCTAGATCAAGGTCTCTGGAGTGGCAAAAAAATGTGGTGGGGAGGAGAGAAGGAAGACTGCTCAAAAAGAAAAGAAAATGAGGAGTGAGGGCAGGTCATACAGGACTAGGTTGCTGACTCTAACCATGCTTCAAGGGTCTCATGCCAATTTACATTGCCCTGCTGATGCTATGCAAAAAGCCTAAACGTAGTTGCAAGTCAGGTTACAAACCTTCAGCTCCATTCATCTTTTGCATCAGAAGTACTTGGAGCACAACAGCAGTAAATTAGTGCCAGCTCTCCTGCTGAGATAATTCAAAGTATCTTTCCCTGCCCAGCAGGGCCTGATTTTTCATGTCGATTACATATTGTGATTAATATGGAGGTATTTGCTCATTTAACAGGGGGAAAAAACCAAACCCTAAAATCCTCACCAAATAGGGCTTCTGGGGGGAAAATTTGCCTTGTTTCTTCCTCTCCACCCAGTGAACTATTAATTTCAATGAAGAACTGCAGCCAGCGATGGGCAATGATGCAGAGAGAGTGATAGATCCACTCTATTTCACCCTCACATACCTATTGGGGTACATGTACATTCTGAATGAGGCTTCTCAATCACCTCGGTGCTTGATATTGTCCCTACCTCCCACAGCACTGATTAGTGTCACTCACCAAGTGAGCAGAGAGGGCGCGGAGGCAGATTCTGCCAGCAGTAAGAAACTTACTTCAAATCAAACCTGTGAAATACAGCCTAAGATTCATGCCGTGTAGGTGGAGGGGGGAGGAGAGGAAAACATCTTTCCCCTGAAGGACTCATGGCTGCTTTTATTTCTTGTAAAAAAGAAATGGTCTAGTTTACTATAGGGGAAGAGAGAAGGTAGGTTGATTTTAGGAGCGCTGTCTTGGCAATGAAATGGTTCAGGGTCAGGGAGTAGGGGAATATACTGGGAAATTATGCTTCTTGTGCAGGGTCCCTGTGAAGGCAGGTGATCAATATCCATCTGCCAGAGATAGCTAGATTGTCTTTATGGGATTAGCTCCACGTGGCAGGAGCCCAAGAGACTCCGCAGTATGATACAGAAGTAGGGAAGGAAGGGGGAGGTAGGTGGGAGGCTGGTTTTCATGTCTGCATGTTAACAGCCAACATCTTGGAAACTCGATGCAGAAGGCTTTTGCCAAAGGTTGGTCTAAGGAGGTGACATGAGGTAGCTAGAAATGGTGCTGAGCTGCAAAGATCTGAACTGGAATATCTCCAAAGCTTGAGCATGCCTGGGAATTGGAGCTGTGGTCACCACCCTGTGAAAGGGTTAATTTGGATGTTATGGATTTGGGAGGGGGGCTGGGAGCTGGCAACTATATTAAATCTGGTTGAAGATGAAGAACAGGAATTTATGTCTCAGTCTGGGGTGTGACAGAAATATCTGTGTTGCTTAGTGGTTATTCAACGCACTTGGAGTCAGGACTTCTGGAGCAAGAGGAGGGAAAGCCCTGTCTGCAGTGGGACAGAGATTCAACTGTATGGTATCAGTCCTACCTTCTGCAAAACTAGGCCATATAATATTGCTGAGATAGACACTGTGAGGCTTAGGGATGCTTGCAAAAAGGTACAGGGAAGCCCAAATACCCATTCCAAGAGATACCTGGAAGTCAAACACCAGTGGGGATGCCTGGTGCTGAGCACCCACCACTTCCACTGATGGCAGTGAGATCACAGTGGAGGAAGGAGATGGGGAAGGCTGGTGATCTTGTTGGATGGGGCTTTTAAAAGAGCCATATCGTTAGAGTCTCATGAGCTTTGGCATCTGCGGGATGAGGAGCCTGGACAGGTCAATTTTGCTGTGGGAAGGGAAGAGTTAAGGAGAGAAGATATAAAAGGAGATGGAGGGATGGGAGAGAGCTCTTAAGGGTTGGGGTAGATGCTCCTGTAGTCTTTGGGGTGGAGAGGGAATCAAAATATTGGGGGCAGTAGCTGCTCTTCCCAGCATTAGTCATCACTCCCCACACTAAGTCTGTCAGGAGCCCCAGCCAGCCTTGAGGGTCCTGGTGGAGGTGAGATCAGCTGCAGGAGCAGGGCTGCCTTATGTCTATCCAGAAGACTGCTGCTCAAGGCAGCTGCCTGTCCTGCCTATACCCAGATCCACCTCGACTTGCCTGTCCTGTAAGGCCTGTAAAAGCAACAGATGCCGTACTATACCAGCCCTTTGCAGCACCTAGCACAGGGGAATCCACCCCCTCCTTGGGGCTCTAACTACAACCCACAAAGCCTTTGCTACCATTAAAAGGCCATTATCTGATTACATACAATTAGGGATTATAACACAGCTTGATTCTGCACCCTCTGAAACTGCTGACAAAGCCCTGCTAGAGCAGGAGTCCTTTTTAAGGCAGTGATAGGGTTCTCCACGTGACGTTCACGCTTCGAGGATTGATCATTTCACTGTCAAACAAAAGCCATACGGCTGGATTCCATACACAAATGACTCCATTCAGAAATAGATGTCCAATTAAGGGAAAATATGTTTCAAAAAATCATTTTGTTTCCTACAGTTTATAAGCTTTCTTTTTTTTTTTTAACTGACTTTTCATATCAGTCAATTTGGGATTGGTTTATTTTTAACTGAGTTAGTAAACTCCTATACACCAAACCCCCTATGTAGAAAGAACAGTCTCTGATATTTGTTTTTAGTTTTTTAATAGCAGAACAGCTATCACATTTTCCACTCCATCTTTTGCCCCAAAGCCTTCTGTGCCATTGTAATTCAATGGATCTAAGATCTGTTTTTAAGGGAAGCTGCAGAGGCTCAGAAGACCTCAGAAACAGGCCCTGAGAGCTTTCCAGGGCTGCTAAGGATGATAAAGAGAAGAAAAAGTTTTAAGATGAGAAGAGATTAGTGCAATGATCTAGTTTACACTTCTGAGAAAGTACATCCAACAGTCCTGGCATCAACTAAATGACCTCTAATGAGGAAAAAAGGCTGAGAGTTCACAACACAGATCCTTCTTCTCAGCAGAGATCCCTGCATCCCTCACACATAATCATTCCTTGGAGGTAATGAAGACAACAGGACACATGGAGAGAGGAAGGCGAAGCTGCTTGGAGCGGGTGCCTGCTGGGCAGGTCTGGTTGCTTGGAGTGTTTGGGTGCCACATCTTTCTTCTGGGCTTGTCCATCTTCAGTGGCTCAAGATTACCATTCTTCAGCGAGTGCTGGGGTCAGATGGAGGTGAGGGTCCCTGTCCTTCGCAGGCCCCCAGTGGGAACTGAAAAGCCTCCCGGAGAAGTGTGCTTTGCAGGAGTGCTCGGCTGGAGGGAGCAATGCTGGACTAGTGTTGTCCAGCTGTTTTGGCACCAGGTTTCACCAGGATTTCAACCCTCTCATGTTTCTTTGTTCTTCATCCCCCAATGTGTGAGCCTTTGGTACAGGGCAATCACAAACACAGGAGAGGACAGTGGCACGTGTGGAGGTACCTGCAAGGACCAGAGGATGGGAAGGAGGAGAGGGGAGATTCAGTTCACTTTCACTACACTTAATATGGATTTGAGCCTCTCTGGATACCAGCGTGCGATCGGGGGCCTGCTGACCCTCACTGGGGTGCTCTCTCTGGCTGTCCAGGGGGCCACCTTGCAATTACTGCGGGAGAGGTAAGGGAAAAGCACATTTCCAGTAACCTCAGAAATATTTAGGAGTCTGCAAACTGATGGGAAACCATTATCAACCAGCCCCCTAAAATCGTTGCTGGGCTTCTGTTTTGCCAGAGCCGTTCCGCAGGGGTTGGCGTGCAGGAGAGGGGCTCCAGCTGCGCCCCGCGGCTGGCGGGGATGTGTGGGCAGTGGAGGGATGGGGCGGCACGTTTTCCGTGCCGGGGGCTGTCCAGAGAGCATCTCTCGCACACCTCCACCGCTGCTGGCAGCCGGGATCACACCGCAGCCCCCTCCTCCCTCACCCAGAGACCGCTGCAGAGCTCCCCAGACTGTCTCTGGGAGAGTTGGAGGAA
>NW_009211211.1:89213-112886 GCF_000690835.1 Fulmarus glacialis
CCCCGCGCACCTCGTCCCTCCCTCCCCGGCCGGTGGCCATCCAGGTAGGGCCAGGCCCCAACGCCATCCTCCCCCCATGGTGCAACCAAAATGCAAATTTCTGCACTGAGGGACTGATTATTTGGGGGGGGGAGTTGAAATGCTAGGGAAGGACTTTTCATCTTTTTAGCGACAGCAAAAAAAGTTGTCGTGACCCCAGTGCAGCTGGGTTGAAAGTGGTCCCCTGAAATAAAGTACCTCAAGACCGCACATAACTCAGGGCGCAGAGTGCCTTCCTCCCATCCTTCATGCACCCTGAGCCAGGGGAGCGCAGCTGTGCAAACATGGCAGCTCCCGGGGCGGACCCTCCGCCGGCTCCGCTCACCAGGGCCGCGTTTCTCCCCCCAGGGCCAAGCACGGCATGCGGCTCTCAGTGGCCCGGCTTTCCCAGTGGACCAGGGAGGAATTTTCTGACAAAAATGGTTCAAATTAGCAAACGTCTGTTTGTTAAACTTCATGCTTTTCAAGGAAAGCTGTTTTAACCACTGTGAAGCCCGGTGGTGTACTGGTAACTGAAAGTCTAAGTAACTGCTCCTTTGCCGTGTATGCCAGGTGGGCAAATTCTCTACTGGGAAATTAGATAGGGGTAAGGTCTGTGTCTACGGGCAGCTTGCCTTGGCAGCATTACAGGAAGGTTCACATGGCCCAACATGGAAATTCTTGTCAAAGCAAGAGGGAAGGCAAAATAGAAGTCCCTGCAAGTAGCCGTCAGGGAGATATTGTCCTCTGTGCTCACCTCAGAGTGCTCAGCAGACATTCAGAGAAACGATGAGGATCCCAAAGTTTGGGAAGAGAAGATGGTGAAAATGAGTTCTCAAGCTTTATTCTAAGCAAAGTCCCTATGTGCAGCAGCAGAACTGGAAGAAAGATCCAGTACCTTCATCTCTGAATGAATTGTTCTTGACCTTCTTAGTCATCAGACTCAATGCAATGAGTCAAGGCTGAGAGATTAAGACCACATGCATTTGAAAGTTTCTCTTCCTCGTGAGAGGTTTGATGCTGTTTGGCTGGACTGCAAATTTGGCAATCCAACCCATCATATCTACTGAGTGGAGGGAAGTCTGTTGTGACAGTATCGACCACAACATCGTATGTATAATTCAGCACCCATCACAAGACATTCGTGTTTGCCCTGGCATCTTTGGTGTACCTTACGAGTGCAGTTATCTTCTTTGGATTTTTTTCTAGTTCTTTGAAGAAAAGATGACAATGTAGTTAAGTCAGATTTGGCAAAGGAATTTCTTGTGTACTCTGAAATGAACATGAGAGAGAGAAAGACCTATGGAAAATAATATCCTGCATGCAGTTTTCTTTCATCTGATCTCCTTAGAAGTTTGTTTCAAATTCTTTAGGGAAGGCAAATTCCCTCCTGCCTATAGGTTTCCTAGCTAGTGCAGCTGTTTCTGCAAAAGGCAAGGCTACTTTAAACCAGAGAGCAGCCTCCCATCAAACCAGGATCCAAGTCTGGGTTTGAGCTCCTCTGAGGGGTTACAGTTCTCCTAGCCCAATGTTGTAATATGGGCTGCCATATGGCATGGCATCAGGTATGGTTTCCTCTAGAGAAAATATCTGTCCTGTTGCCTCTCTTTCCCCATCACAAATTCACATAAATTTTTTTCCTTAAGATCTGAGAGAATGAAGGGAATTGCAACATTTACTCCAAAATTCCCCATAGAAGAAGCCTTTGAACTTTCTATTTCTATTCTTTATGATATCCGTGCAAATGTGCCCTGGGCAAGTCCTGGTAAGATCCTTTATAGGAACTCTTGTGCTCTGTGTGCTGCATAGTGATACAGTCATACATAAACACTCTGACGGAGTGCTTTGTGTGCTGTATAGTGATACGCAGACATGCATACACACTCTGGCATAGCTAGGTACGAACTTGATGTCTTGGAATATCACATGTCTCTGTTTCTTTTCCTGTACCTTGAAATTACTACATCCCATAGTCATGCACATGTTTTGAAAACATAAGGAGCTGCTCCACATCTCCTGCTTTGTCTGCATCCAGTGCTCTGCCCTCTAACCTCCGGGTTAACTAACTCAAATGACAGTCACTGGAAGTGCTATAGTGGCCTGTCTGATATTAAACTAGAAAAATAGCTTTGTTTTTTTCTTCAGAAAGTAGTAGAGATCTTCTGTAACATCTGAGGTCATCTTGTCTGTCCTTCAGTACGGCACGGCTAAATAATTTCCCTTCATAAACTTTGAGTTGAGCTCATAATTGAGCTGATGTTCAGTGTGTCTTACTTTTTTTTATCAGCAACTGAACTCAGTTTTGTTGCAATCTTCATCTCCTTTCCCTGGCTGCTCTGTATCCAAGCCAAACTGCCTCTTATCCTGACACTTTCTACCTGCTTGAATACTCTTTGAAGACCTTTGTGTCATGGTGCCTATTCCTACAGATACAGTGCGTTATCTTTCACAACCACTCAAAAGAGTCCTGTGGAGAACAGGTAGATCCATTTGAGTGTATTTTGTGTCTGACTGGTGATGCTTCTGTCCAGTTTGTGTTGAGTGTGTGAGGTCACGTAACGAAATAATGACACAATACCTTGTGCAACAAGATGTAGTGTTTGGAAGCAAATGAGCCAAAGTCTGTCTTTCGTTTAAAGTGAATGGCCTTTCCTGGAGTAGGTTACACCTAGAAGAGAAACAGCAGGAGTCAACAACTGCATTTCAGGCAGACTATGCTTACATGCAGCTTTTCTTGAGGAACATTAGAAATTGCTCTACAAAACTGCACGTGGTCTTCTATAGTAGTTATGTCAATGCAAAAGTGAGCCTCCAGCAGAAAGTGGACAGATAGCTTAAGGAATGACAGTCATGCTTATCTCATTTTTTTACATTTGTGTGGGGTGAAGCCCCTGTAACATTACTAGCAGATTACTTTTACCTTACTGGGAAATGGTCATGGTGCAACCCTCACTGGCAAGAACAAGCCAGCTCAGCAAGGTTGTCTAGGTCTCTGTGGAACAGGGACTATTCATCTTTGGTGTCTTGTGCTTTGTCCAAACACACTGTCAACCCTCCACCAATTATAATAAAGGTAATACCTCAAACAGATCGAAAGCCCTTCACTGAGAAAAGACATTTTTTCTTTCGTGTTCAGACAAACGATGTCTTGTAGAAGACTAGGAAAGATGCCATATAATGAAATTATGAAGCCAGTCATCTGAACGTGGAACTGACATAGTCTATTGCTATGTCTGTAGTCAAGAAGCAGGTTGAACCTGAAGATGCAAATGTTCTTCCCCTCACCCCAATTCTCATTCCAGTGCCTAACCAGATGTTCAACATCTGGCTAGATGTTGCTCTGTGAGCAGCTGTCTCACACCTGGAACATTGGGCAGTAACAGTTATCTGAGTGGGAGAAAGAGTCTGAACCAGGAGTCCCAGCTTAATAGCTGTCTTGGTTTGAAAAGAACTTTAGGATTTACTGGGGGGTTGGGAGGAAGAATTCCCTAGTACTTGGGTCAAACAGTATCTCCTCCAGTAACGCAGGTGACAACATCC
Organism: Fulmarus glacialis; assembly: GCF_000690835.1. Taxonomy (NCBI): domain Eukaryota; kingdom Metazoa; phylum Chordata; class Aves; order Procellariiformes; family Procellariidae; genus Fulmarus; species Fulmarus glacialis. Next base: position 92,772 of record NW_009211211.1, read on the forward strand.
CAAGGAAATAAAGAGAAGAAAGATGAACTAGAACTAGTCACTGCTAGTTAAAGCTCTTCCTTTTTTTTCTTTTTTTTTTTTTTTTCTCTTCATTTTTCCATGCTCAGTTCTCCAGAGGACTGCTTCCTCAGTCAGCTGTGCTGTGGTACCAGGTGTGACTCAAACTGCTACTTGACAAATGTTTGGTATGTCATTCATAATCTTTCTCTGCAACCTGAGTCGGCAAATATGTTTCCCATTCCTGTCTCTGTCACAGGCCAAATCCCAATTATTCAGACATATTTCAGGAAAAAACCACAAACAAACAAGTAAAATCATGACAACTACTTTAGGCTGTACTGGGGGTTTGCATTAATTACTCCATAAAAGGGAATTTTCTCAGGAGACAACAGTCTGCAACTCAAGGAATGGAGGAAAACTTGGTATCATGTGATCTCAGCCTTCCCCTCTGAGTCCTCCATGATGTTCACCATTTGTTTGTGAACTGCATGATCCCCTCTACCACTAACGAGCTAGGCATGATGGGTACCAATAACATAGCTGCAAGGGAAAAACTGTCTCTGAGTAATGTAGGTGGCTCTTTAGTCTGGTTATGTCATACTGACAGGAGCTCATGTCTCCTGAATTAGCCTCACAAAGCTTGGTAAAATGCAGAAGAAGTCCTTTTGGACTGGCAAAACCCAGATACAGAATCTACTCTGGTAGAAAAAGTGGTTATTCTCTTCCCTGTAGCCCACAACTCTTCCAAACAAAAATACCCTGCTATTGTTATGCATAAAGTAGGGGCTTAAAAATTTGATTCTCAGCCACATTTTTTTTTCCTTTGGAAATGTAAAAGTGCATTCGTGAGGTGGATGTGCCTTTTGGGAACTTCTTCTGAGCAAGCATAAATTGTATTTGTTCTTATAACTGCCATGTCAGTATGCGGCCTCCAGGAACAAGACTGCAGCCATGATGCTACAGTACTTTATAGTACTGTGTATGGTACTTAAATACTTTATTTCTTGTTTTCTGTTTAAGGGTGAGACCATTTCATTCATTCAGGTACTGATGAGATGGGAAGAGTGGAAAAGCAGAATGACAAGCCAGTAGGGAGAGGAGACATAGAATCATACAATGGTTTGGTTTGGAAGGGACCTTTAAAGATCATCTAGTCCAACTCCCTTGCCATGGGCAGGGACATCTTCCACTAGATCAGGTTGCTCAAAACCCTGTCCAGCCTGACCTTGAACACTTCCAATGGTGGGGCATCCACAGCTTTTCTGGGCAATATGTTCCAGTGTCTCACCACTCTCATAGTAAAGAATTTCCTCCTTATATCTAATGTAAATCTGCCCTCTTTCAGTTTAAAACCACTGCTCCTTGTTCTGTCACTACAGGCTTGGCAAAAAGTCTTTCTCCATCTTTCTTATAAGACCCCTTTATATACTGAAAGGCCGCAATAAGGTCTTGCCGGAGCCTTCTCTTCTCCAAGCTAAACAACCCCAACTCTCTCCGACATTCTTCAGAGGAGCATTGTTCCAGCCCTCTGATCATTTTCTTGGCCTCAGGACTCACTCTAACAAGTTCATGTCTTTCTTGTAGTGTAGCTGGATGCAGAACTCCAGGTGGGGTCTCATGGGAGTGGAGTAGAGGGAGAGAATCACCTCCCTTGACCTGCTGGCCCACTTCTTTTGATGCAGACCAGGATATGGTTGGGCTGCAAGCGGACATTGCTGGCTCATATCCAATTTTTCATCCTCTGGTATCCCCAAGTCCTTCTCTGCAGTGTGGCTCTCAAACAATTAATCATCCAGTCTGTACTGATATTGGGGATTGCCCTGACCCAGGTAGAGGACCTTGCACTTGGCCTTGTTGAACTTTGTGAGGTTCACATAGGCCCACTTCTTAAGCCTTCAAGGTCCCTCTGGATGTCATCCCTTCTCACTAGTGTATCAACTGCACCACTCAGGTTGGTGTCATCTGCAAACTTGCTGAGGATACACTCAGTCCCACTATCTACGTTATTAATATTAAATAGTATTAATATTAAATAGTATTGGTCCCAGTATGGACCGTTGAGGGACACCACTCATTACATGGTCAGGACACACCACAAGGACACCACTGTGCCTCCACAGAGTTCATACCTTGTGCCACTTCTGCTGTTTGCTCCATTTGCTCCATTCTCATCCCAATGAGAACAACCTAACAGGGAGAAACTCTGATGAATATGAGCCTTGGTTTACATACGAATTTGTAGCCAAACCTTTACTATCCAGAATTCTTAATAGCCCTCCATGGTATCCCACCAGACTATTGTCCAAGCAGAGAAACTCTGCACTTGGCCAGCTCTGACACCAATCAGTCTGGTGCAGAGGATGAGAGTTAAATAAAATGGTTGGTAACAAAAAAAACCTGAAAACATCTCAGCAGTTTCTCCTATAAAAGGATCTGTCTGAGCCCCTCTGGTTTCCTGCAACACACACCCATGCAGCTTTAAAGTTCATGTTTAAGGACCACCTGCTGAGTTGAGAATGAGTTTGCTGCTGTTAACTTAGGACTGAGGCTGGCAGTCATGCCACATGGATTTAGCCATGACGTCTTTGAGGATGCAGAGCTAGGCCACGAGAACAGCAGTGTCTCCTTCTCCTTGAATGCCCTCTAAGGGAGAGAAATGAAAGAGAGTAAATATGAAGCAGGGAATATAAATTGCAGCATGACTTCCCCAGGATACCTAGCCTCCCTCCAAGTCCAAAACCACCAAAGAAGGAACCAAAGCCCATCTTCACGTGGCAGGAGTCGGGTAACTGTTGCTGACTGGGACAGAGCCTGGCCTTTGAGCAGCAACATGGCGAGTTCATTTTGACTCACTTCCATGGATATCTGCTTCTACCACATCTGCGGCAGGGAATTGCAGTTTGAAGGCTTAGCTCTTCAAATATATCACAGCTATTGCCACAAAAGGCACTAATAAAAGGGGCTTATACTGCAGCTGATGAATAGATGCAGAGCTGGTTTCCAAGTTTCTACTGCATCATGAGCAAAATGAAATGAGTGGTCCCAAGCCTGTGGCAAAAAATTTGCTGTATGAATCCGTCTTTGAAAGGTCTCACACCCACTGAAATTAATGAGTGTTGAGAGGCTGTGTACCTTTGGGGCTCCAGAACAAAACATTTAGTTCTGTGTACTAACTATAGGCTTTGTGCTGTACATACATGCACACACCCACACACCCACTCTCTCATCGCAGAATTAATTGTAAGCTAAACACTCCCAACAGGACTGAAATTAAATGCCCGAAGAAAGGTTATTCCTTAAATTTATTTCTAAGGTGCTCTGCCCTCAAGATACAAGTGATGTAGGTTCTCTCTCTCTCTCTCTCTCAATATGTACTCTCGTGTATGTATTATCTCTTATCTCACCAGCACCAGTGCTTGAAAGGATGACGTCCTCTGCAGCACTTACTTATTCTGTTTTGGTCTATTTCTAACGTTGAGAGGCTCTAACACACTTTTCTTCACAGATATATTTAACTCCCTTACTGCTGAGGTGGATGCAGTGTTGAGAGACAGGAGATTTGTCCATCTCCATCCTGACTGTAGGTGGAAAAGAAAAAGCATTCAACTTCCATCTATTTTCCCCACTGTATGTTGCCAGAAGGATTGGTACTGAAGACTTCTCAGTTATGAGCCACTATGTGTATGAACACGGACATGATGAAGTTAGGAGAGGAAATGTTTCTCAACCATCATACATGAGATCTGTAAATTCCTTCCAGTCAGGCACAGCTGCAAGCTATCCTCAAAACAGAGCAATGAGGAAAGAAAACCCTCTTTCTCCTGTTGCACTAGCTCTCTTCCGTAGAGAATTGTGAGTGCGGGTAGATCCAGATGTTACTGTCAATGAGGTCGGAGGGGAAGTTGCAAGCAGAGCTCACAGGAAAAAAACCCCAGACTCTCTGACGACCATATAGCAGGCTCTCACATAGCCTGTTGTTCCCAAACAGATCCTTCATGCTTTGCAGTATGGCAGTTAACACTAGGCACTGAAATCTTTCCTCCCTCCTCTCTGCATTTTACTTTTCAAAGAGACTCCCTTTGGAAAGGAGTGGTCCCATCAAGATACTAACAGTCTCAAAGGTGTATGAAGGCTTTTAGACAGACCTGGTTGCTGGAGTAGAATATGAAGGCTGAACTACTTGCCTAGGGCTCCAGCACACCACTAGAGAGTTTGATGGTTCAAAAAGGATTCAGACAGCCATCTGTTGAGTGGGGAGGGCTATCTAAGTACAGCCAGTATGAAACTCAGCTCTGTTTTTTTTCTCCTTTAGAGACTAGGCACTCACGTTAAGAAGGGATTCGGCACCCAAGTTAAGCAGGGTTTCATCACCCAAACCTGGTATCCTGAAGGCAAGCCCTTTGCAAAATGAACTGCAAGGCACCGCTCATTTTTAAAGTCCGGAGGAGTATGAGCTGAGTGATCTACGTGATAACAGGCATGCACATGAACCTTGTTCACTAACGACACCGGTGGATGGAAGTGGCTGGAACTGCATTTTTCGGAGGTCAGATGTAGGCAAAGTATGACTGGTTTCTGCCAGATTAGGCAGAGGAAAGTTACTTCTGAGGATCATAAATTAATTTAGGCAGATGAACACTGGTTGATTTAGATCCACCCAAGCTGGTGGAAGATCAGGGCATAGCAGAGGCAGAACGTTAGAAATCAAGGAGGGGGTTACAGATGAAAATGTAATCATGTAAAGTATTATGCAGGAGGAGTTGAGGTTCATACACTTGGATTTAGGCACCTCACTTCTGCCAGTAACCTGTTTTAGATATTTACATCCTTTATTATCTCAGTCTAGCGCCTTTTTCTTTGGAAGTGAGAAGATTAGCAGTGTCCCAAGTGATACCATAGTTCATTAATCTCCAGAGCACTTCATTCCAAGTTCAGCCCAAAGGTCTTTACACTGCTTTGCTTTGTATGCAGCATCTGTAATCTATCTGGGTATCTACACCACACCACTGTCTCAACTGAACGTCTACATACAGGATGTCCTTTGACAACTGCTGAAATGCAACCACATCAAAGCAAGAACTGCTTACTGGCAGATGGCACAACTTCACATGTCTTCCTACACAAGAAGCTCACAATTATCCTCTGTCATGCAGTCGGCAGCCTGGCCTAGTGGACAGCTGGATGACTGAAGCATGAAACAGTGGACATGCTGGTGCCTGGCTCTGCCTCAGTTTACCCTCTGTAAAATGGGGCTAATTGCACAGTACTACAGATGAAAAGCACAGATAGGTCTTTAACTAAGGTCTAGGGTAAAAACAGTATGGCAAATAACTCAGGCATGTTGAAAGAAGGGTGCTGTTTCAGATAGTGCATTTTATAGACTGAGAATATTAAACTGGATGAAACAGAGTTCTTTTAATTACCATTAAACATCAGAACAGAGCTTGTCCCAGATGACACTCACAGTCAACAAGTTTCTGATTTAAAACAGACAAGGAAGCTACACTATAGCTGAACTAGAAAAACCATAGTAGGAAATATGTTAAAGATCATTCTTGTTGTTATGAGCTAGCAATTTGTGACTGTTACAAAGAACTCCATTTTGGGACAGAGGATTTTAACTGGAAAGAAAAAAATTGATGACTTTATGCACTGAGGGATCATTCTAGCTGTAGAGGGAACATGGCAAAAGACATAGGGACAGCAGTTTAAACGAGACATGCTGAAATTAGCTGGGGGATTAGCTGGGTTAACAATACGTGCTATTATCAAGGCAAAACCAAAATGCACAAAAAGTTTCTTTCTCATGATTTATGGGCCATCTTCGTGAAAGCACCACATCCATAGTGCTAGCACCATGAGAAAACTCCAAGTCCATCTTTCTTCTCATACAAAAGCATGCAGATTACCAGCTCATGTTAGGAAACTCCCTCCATTGCATTACAGCAGAGTGATTGTCAGAATGATGCTATTGCTCTTCAGCAGCACTGATAGCAGTAAATAGCCTTTGGGGGAAGGCCATTGTTTCTCCATTTCTGACCTGCAGTTCTTTTTTCATTCTTCCTTGCCGACCCCACAGATCCATCTGCCCTCAGAGGTGGGTAACTGCAAGCATGGCACATGGCATGCCCTGCCTGCTTTTCCTCCATCTCTGTACAGCTTGTCTGAGCATGTCTGGTACAAACTCTTTGCTCAGCGCTGGCTGTCCCACAGACTTTGCAGGGACACAGTTTGGCTGATTTAGGCAAGACTCTGTTGGGTTTTTTCTCCTTTCTCCCCAACAAACTCACAGTTAATCCATGATATACTACATCCCTCAAAGGGCACCAGATTATTCGTCCAGCTGAGAGGTGAGTGAAAAAATACAGACACCATATCAGCTAACTCTCCAGATAACCCAAAAGCTCACCAAGAGCCAAGAGGACAAGCCTGCTGTCATGCAAGCCCTGGGCAGAGCAATCCCAGATCTTAATAAGCGTATCAGCTCCAGGAATTTTCCACCCCTTTGGTGAGAGTTTGGATGCTGGAATTTAACTTGAAGAAGGAAACAGATAGACATGTTGGAGGAGGACAGAAGAAATAGAAAAACTTCAATGAATAAAAGCACCATTACTTATACACACTGGGAAGCAACAGGAGATCCACAAGTTAAGCATGGAGACATAGAGAATTAAGTGCTAATAATCCAGAAGATCTTCCACCCAAAGCTATTCTGTCACTGGAACATTTGAACCTGCTTTAAGGACGATCTAAAATAAGATCAGGCACCCAGCAGCTGCAATCATACCAAGCTTTCCTTGCAGAGGGGAAAAGGGAAACGGGAAACCGGCATAATTTTCTTTAAGCTTGACTCCAAACATAAGGCTGCAGCTAAGATATACATGCCAGTATTAGCTTTAAAGTAGCCTTCTTGAATATCAATAACAGTATAGCTACAGCCCCCTTCTCAGCCCTACAACCTGGGTAAATTCACAAATTCCTGGACAAGAGTATCTGTGTTGCACTCTTTTTTAATACCTGAGGTAGTTAACTGGAAAACTGTTTTGGGATGATGTATACTGCTGGATTGCAGGGTAGCCATACCAGCAACAGCCTCCTCTCACCAGCTCTGGGCAAATCCAGTAAACCAGCCCCACAGCCCCATGACATGTATCTGAGCCAGTGCCTTAAATGAAGTGGAATAGCCTCACATCTAGGCTGTCCCCACTGACCTCGCAGCACTTGCATTTGCATTTGCATGGGCATAACCTAAGTGACCATTCGGCCAGCTGAACTGCTGTTTCTTTCAGCATGAGGTGCGTGGGACATGGTGGGAGGGACCAAGACTCCAATACCCTCCTCATCCTAAATACACATTGCCTTGTCCATCCAGCTACTAGCCACACTAGTATGGCCTGTGCCAGCATGTGCCTTGCCCAACAGAGCCCCAGAGCTGCCTCTGCCATAGCTTACCACGAGTGGCCTCTAAAGGGCTGGGGGTAAGGTGGAGGCAGCCTGTTCTGTTTGTGTATTTACAGGGCATGAAAGCCAAACTGGGAAAGGACTTTGGTACAGTGCAGCCAAGTGACTATAAAGTACTGCCTTAAAAAGCCACAAGGTCACCTTTACTGACATTTGGATAAGGATTTTATAGAAGTCACAGGACTTGGGGATGGGCTTGTTGTGCCTACGAAAACAAGGGAGGGAGGGATTTATGTGCTGGTCAGAAAGGCAGCATTGTTGTGACTCTTTCATGTTCATAAATGCTCATTTATTAGCCTGTTGGATAAAAAAGGCTGATTGGGATTTCTCTTTTCATTTAATGTAGTTCCAGGTGGCTTCCTTGACTCTGCCAGCACACTCATGAAATTTAACACTCTATTACTTACCAGTACTCTCCAGGTGCCATGTCTTTGCACAGTTTGTCTTCTCACTTGGTTAGACCTTAGAAAAACTTGGTTTTATGGCCACACTTCATTTAAGCACAATGTGAGAACTAATGTATATCGTCCTCTCAGATGAAGAACCAGCACACAAGCACACAGGAATTTGGACAGAGGGGCTTTCCTGATGGTGTGTATTGGGAATCTGGTGCTTGTGTATAGATATCCATATGTGTGTGTGTGCTCAGTCTGAGAAGCAGCACAGACTCTGACTGTTAAGCCCTGTACAGCCTGAACAAGCAATGATGCAGCCTTGAGCAAATGGAGGAATGAATCCAGGAAAGTGGAGGACATGCTCTGATGCAATGCAATTTCTGGAAAAAAATGTTATGGGCAAGCCAGTCTACATCAAAGAAACACCTGGCTCCACCACTTGTTTCTTTTCTTCAGTGGCATAACATACGGGACAGATTTTGGCCAGGTGGCAGAAAATGTAGGGATCATGACAAAAATAATCCTCATCTGAAAACGTGGTATAGGTGAGCATCTGAGTCTCCTTATTAAACTACAGTGCCATATAGACATTACATCCTTTAGGCACTGTCTGTGCTTCATTACCCAGAAACCAGACATATCTGTTCAGTGACTATGGTGTGGATTGGAAACTTCCCTGCCCTTTCCTCACGTTAGCCCTGCAGGGAGATGCAAACATGAAGAATGCCACAAGCTGCATGCTAATGTGCTAAATATTTAACATAATTAGTCACTGGAGCCCCATCCCTTTCTCCCACTGAGGTGACCGAGAGACAGATCACAGGATTAATAGTATGGTCCCCAGCACTTGCTCCTTGATGCCACTTGATGTTGCCAGGTGTATTGGAGCCAGGCAGGATCAGCAGGCAGAAGTAAAGACAAGGGGGACAGGGAGCGCAGCCTGCAGTATTGTTGCACCCTGTCTGGGGCCGACTGGCTCATTTGACCTGGGAAGCAAGGTCCTGCTCCCTGCGTCTGCGATCCTGATGAGTCTCCGGTGTCTGACACCGAAGCCTGAGAGAATGCAGACAGGTCACTGGCTCAGTGCCACGGGGAGCTCTGCCATGCAATGGAAACCGTGGCAGTGGGAGAAGAATAGTATGTCAAGTGCAAAGCAGCAAGGATGTTTTTCAACCTAAGGGTGGATGCCGGTGTATAACCCATTTGCTGCCAGAAACAGCATTATTAGCATAAAAGAAATGGCAGGAGTGCGTGGAAAGCATAGGACAGCCATAAGCCTCACCTGGCTGTAGTCAGTGTGTACGTGCTGGAGCAAGGCTGGCAGCCACACAATCTACATCCCTTCATGTGACCAGGAACGTCTATGTGACACGAAACGGTGCTAACGGGGATGAGGGCTGGGCACAAGCCTCTGGGACCCATCCTCCTTATGTAAAGCTATTCCTGGAAAGGAGGCAGGAAAATTTCTGGGCTTACACTGATATGGTTTATCTCCACCAAGGGACTTTGTCCCATACATGAACCAGAAAAGCTACATGTGCTAGTAGCACAGTGGAAAGGGTGACTCCAAAACAGATGCTGAATCAATATAGCATGGAGCAGAAAAACCCTTTCCCCACATTCCCTTTCCTCCGGGAAACTTCCCCTGTCCCTAAAGCAGGGGCTGTTGCAGGAGCTTTATAGACTCACTGTGTGGGAATTACATTTATCGGTACACTATGTCAGGACTGCAGCCAAGGGCATGCTCAGTACCCAGAGCAGCAAAGGTGCAAACACATGGATTTCACCACAAGCATCCCAACCCACTGAGCCTGCTCGAGATAGCTCCACTGTTATTGGTATCTGAACTTGCTGGTTCATCTCAGTTTGCACATCTTCACTGGGCCGTATGCACAACTGGAAAACCTACATCAGGCCCCACATCTGACCAGCACATGTTTAAGGATGGTCCCTAGTGCACTGACACAGGGGGATAAGGCAGGCAGAGCGAAAGGTCAGTGCTCCCAATGGACCAATATTTATTCCAGGTACCTAATAACCAGTAGCTAGGCACAACATATACACAGACCCTCCCTCCTCCACCACGTTGCCCTACATAAAAATATCTAGAGACAACTCCAGTCCCACTCAGACTGACAGAGGCAGCTGCCATAGCAGAGCTTTTAATCCTAAAGCAGAGCCTGTTGTCCGGAAATCTTATTGTGTTGGACAGGCAATCCTAGACCTTAATTAAATAGGTTGCCCTCCCCGCAAAGCCAGACAGACTAGACTGGAGTCAGATGAAGCAAGTTGCTTAAGCCAGGGACCACCTGGCTGTAACTTCATCTAGGTGACTGCATATGCTTTTGAGACCCTCTCTGAAAGGTTGAAACCCCAAGCAAGCTCCCAGAGGCAAAGTGAGGATTTGTAAAGAGCAAGAAATCAGAGATGCTCTGTTCTGGGAAGGAATTCATTCCTTCACCTTTCAGAGACTGAAATTTTGTGGCCTTTGCCCTGACCAAAGACACAGCACATCACGCTGGTTCAGGATTGATTTCTAAGGGAGATGGTGGCTCCTCCTCTGTCTCCATTGCACACAGGGAGTGCTTTGAACCAGACCCACCTCATTTTTCTTTCTCATGCTTGCCCTCACACTATCTCTGTGAGATAAGGCGCATTACTTTCTCCATACCAGAAAAGAGCAGCCATGTCGACTCCACGCATTTCCCCTAGCCATGACCCAGCTGCTTGCCTGTGTAGCATCCCGCTGCTGTGCCAAGATGTAACCCTGCCATGAATGCTCTCGACCCTGTGCAAATATACAGAAAGACAGCACGCTGCTCATCCATGCAGCACCCTACTACTGAGGCCCTGAGCTGGATGATCATAGAATCATTAAGGTTGGAAAAGACCTCTAAGATCATCAAGTCCAACTGTTAACCCAACACCACCATGCCCACTAAACCATGTCCCTAAAACATGATGGGGATGGAGGAAGAGGAGTGAATGAGAACGCCAGTGCTCACTGTGGGGTATGACTGCCACTCTGACTAGGTCCAGCCAGAGAAACTGCACAATTCCCGAAGAGTCAGCTAGTCTGCTGCGAACCTGGGTGTCAGGTCAAAGCTTTGCACTCAAAAACCCTTTTCAGGCTCCAACCATTTCTGACTAACCCTTGGGCAGCCTTAGGCACAATGTGGCCCTCAGCCTCTCCCCCACTTCAGTAAAATCAGGTCACTTGTACCTCACTGTGGTACCAGGATGGGGAGAGGGCAACGGGCAGAGGTAGGCTCCTTGCTGCTCTGTGTCTGTCTCTTAAGTTCCCCCATGGGACATCCATTTATGTTTGTATACACAGTGCAGTATGCACCACAGAGACACCCCAACAAAACTGCAAAATGGTACGGAGACCGAAGCTTGGGTCTTAAGAGCATACGCTACCATTGCAACCTTCCTCCTGGGCTAAGGAGCCCTGCTTTCCATTGCCTGGAAGGAGCTGCTGCTGGGACGCGAGGCTGCTTGCGCATGCTACCTGCCCGTAAATACGCAAAGGGCCTTCCCTCACCATGTCCCCCCGCTGCGCAGCAGTGGCCGTGGCCTTTAGTCAGGGAGCATTTCTCTCAGTTCCAGCTGAGTCTAGGCTGCTATTTTGTGTTATGAAGTCCAGTAACCAGGTCATGACCCCGTGGTGACATCTGAGTGCCCCGAGTCCCCCGGCTCAGACAGATGCCATGTGCTGCTCAAATCATGGACTGGCACCGCACGTTGCAGTGCAGCTGGATACGTATGCAAAACACCTTTCCGCTTCCTCCATCTCTTCCACTTCTCGCTGGAGTGCCTGTAAAGCCAGGAGCAAACACACAACACTGGTGCGGGAATTTTTATTTTCTGAGAAACACATACTTTACTTCCCAGTGCAACAGAACTTCGGATGCATAGCGGCGGCTGCCAGAAACCTACAGATCTCAGGGAGTTCTGCTCTTTATAGTTTTGCTAACATGAGTTTAGCAGCTAATGCAAGTTTCCAAGATGGCAGATCCTGGAGACTGACTGGCTGTGTTCACCCCCACAAAGCAAGGTAAGCTGTCCACAGTAACCTGCTAACAGTCTCACCTGTGGGAGGAATGGGACACTGTGCCTCTGCTTCCCATCCTGACATCACTTTCATACCATTTGAGTCATCCCTTCACCCTCTCATTCACCACACTCCTCAACATTCCCCTTGTTCCTCCACATCCCTTCTTCTCTTGCCATGCCATTCCCCTCTCGGATGAGACTGGGTTTTGGGGAGGGGGAAAGAAAAAGAGGATAGGGATAGGTAGAAGCTCACAGATAACCCCTTACATTATTTATCCTAAGAAAGCAGATTATTTCTCTTTTATATATGAAGCCAGGAAACAATGGTTTATCACGGATATCACTCTGAGTGCCTCTGCGCTGCCTGGAGTGACTCTTGGCCTCTCATCAAAGCTTTCCCACACATCTTGGATGGCCAATTGTGAGATGTCCAAAACAGTGCTGGGGAAGCTACTCTAAGATGCATGGGCAGGCCTCCATCATCGTGTCCCTCTGTGCGTACGTGCTAACCCTGGAAACCGAACTCCTTGTACTTGCTGGCCATATCATTTCGGAACAGCTCCAGGGCCTTCTTCATCGCAGCCTGGGAATCAGCCCCAAAGTCTGCAGAGTGTTTTTCAGCAATGACCTTGATAATGACTTCAGAAATGAACTGTGAGGAAGGAAAGAGAGAGAGAAAAACAGAAGGGACAGTCAAGGTTTATTTTCAGAAAAGCTAGACTAAGAAATAGGTTGCAGAGCCTGGAAATATCCCCGAGCTAATTCAGTAGCCCTTCTTGCTGTCTCTGGAGAAACAGTGAGGTCTAGCTTGCAAGGAGCCTGGGCTGGGCAGAAGAACTGGGCTCTATTCCTAGCTCTGACGCTGATCTGTTTCATGACCTTGAGTAGACCATGGCCCTTCCCACTCTTTGTCTGCCTCATCCATTAAGGCTGAAAATTCATGCCCTGTGTTTGTACAACACTTAGTTTTGTGGGTCTTAGTCTCCAATGGATCCTCCAGGGCTTACTCTAAATTTGTACATCCCTCGTGTCCAGCCACTGACAGTTCTTATGTAATGTAGTTTCCCAGGCATGCAGAGGCTGCATGGGCTGGTTTATTATTGTCAAGGGTTGCTCAGACTGCATGTGGTGTTTGGAATGGGAAATCTAAACTTGGATATTCACATACCATTTGCATACCATGAGCCCTTCTGTGCCTCCTCCTGCCTATACACAGAAACCTCGGACTTGAGGGAGAGCTCACTGAAGTCCAACTAGCCATCAGTAAATAAAAGCACAACTCTCACATAGCTGTCTTGCACACATCCACTACATATCAGACACCAAGATTGCCTGCCGTTTTCCATACCTCCAGATATTTGACAGGGATTTTGTGCTTGGTCGCATGGGTTTGAGCCAGGGGCTTCAACTCTGACTCATGATTACCCTTCTGCTTCAGGATTTTGCCCAGCTGGGTAAGGACGGTAACTCCATGTTTCTTCAGATCTTCAGAGCCCTTCATCTGATCAGGGGTCTTCAGGCCTTTGAACTTTTCAAAGCGATCCAAGGTCTCAGGGTGGTCTTGAAAGAGTCTGTGGACAAAAGTAGAGGGACTTGTGAGACTTGAGAGAGCTGTCATCCAGACCAGAGCTGAGGTCCAGCTGCTCCAGGTATTTCAGAGTATATGGACAGGCAAAGGTGTGATAACCCACTTCCCTCCTCAAAGAAAGCTCTTAGCTAGTCCCTGCTAGTAGAGGCTGCTTTAACCTGGGAACTCTGACTCTTTAGATCCTTTCCAAACTACCACCATTCACAGTCACTCCTTTCAGCATGTATATAAGCCAGGAAAGCATCTGACCTTACTCTGAATCCGCTTTAAGTGTTTTTCATCTTTCCTCTGGTAGGTTGTTCCACAACCTTATGACACTCTGTGTGCAGAAGTTTCCTTTCTATTTATTTTGTACAGGCTGCTTTTTTATCGTTAACAAATGATAAAAAGCCTCTTGTCTTTGGAGAGCAGAAGCTCCTGACATACCTCCCTTTGAGTATTGTATCTATTTTAATCCCATCCTCTTACACATGTCCTGACATGATCACTACTGTCTTTTTCCATTCCCTCTGGCTGTGACAGAGGCACTGCCCTTAACATGTCCAACTAGAGCGACAGAGCAAGTGTCTATATTTTTTTATATAGCTCTGCTAACTCTTTGGTACCAGTCCCCTGGGTTAATGTCAACTGTATTAAGATAGAGACAAGAGCCAAGGGTGGTCACGGTACTGAGAGGTGAGTTCTTGCATTCATCTGAAGGAAAAACAAAACCAAACAAAACCACCTGTCTTCATTGACTTACTATTGCTGAGGAGCCAACCTGTAGACCCCTGGCTCTCACCAGGACCCTCTTCCCAGCCCATTTCTGCATTGACCAGGAAAGGAGAGTTCTAGAGGCTTCCCACACACAAAAAAAAAAGGAGCAGCCCCCAGCCTCAGGTCCCTCATACTTGGGGCTCTGGTGTTCTTGAACATCAGCTGGATGGGAGATCTTACTGTGCCCCCACCCTATGATTGCAGACATGGAGGAATTTGGTTCCTGCCCTTTTTTCCCACCTCCCAGCTCAGCCCAGCTGCCAGCAGTGTGGTTCCTCCATTGGGAACCGCGGCACCTCAGAGAGTCCTTGGGAGCAAGTGGGTAACAAGAGCGCGGGGCCTTCAGGCATGCTGGTGCCATGCCATGCAGTGCTATACATAGGTACTCTGATCCCGAAATGGAAATGAAAACAAGAACGTGGAAGGGTGGCTAAAAGACAGGCTAGTGTTGTCCCCCCTGCTTCCTCCCTGCTGCATTTCCTAGGAGACAGGATGCAGACACCACTGGCAGTCAAACTAGTGGGGAATTTCACTCTTTTCCCTGCCAGAGTCCTAGAGACAAGGTGAAAAGGGGACACTGCCTGTCCTCATTATTAGGAGCAGTCTAATAATTAGGTGTTGAGAGACATCAGCTCCCTTGCACAAGTTTATTTTCAGGTATTACACCCTCTGATGGGCATAATCCAACTAGTTGAAGCACCAGCAAAAGCAATGTCTGTCTTTACAGCCCTACAGCTCACATCCGTGAAGTGGCTCACCCAAGTTACCTGCAGCAGTGTCTGGTGCTCCAGCCCAGGACCTCAGCAGAGAAACCAGCCTCCCTTTCATGGTACAGTCGTTGCACGCTTGCTCTGCCCTCAGGAGGGTGCTGGTGCTGGGACTACTGGGGCTTGCATCCCGCCTAGAACTGGACATTCCTCCTAAGTATGTTGCCATGAGGGCCAGGCTCTCCACTGTATGATGTAAGTATAGGTTAAACTACACTAACAAATACCTCAAGCACATGGAAAACACAAACTGTTCTGCAGCAAAAATATTCTGTAAATGAATGACCAGTCTTTGCCGGCGTTTCATTTCAAAGGTCTCCAAAGGATTTCTGTACTCTACCACGTGCTGAGCACACCACCATTGGCCTTTCATTTTTTCCTGTATCTTTCCATGACACAGGTTGTGTCCCACCCAGAGACATGAAAAAACCTTGCACCCTAAAATGAGATGGAGTTATTTCTAAAAATCTCCCTCCATCGTGTCTGGCTATGGCTGAATCGTGTCTGCCAAAGATGATATACTCCCGAGACTCTTGAAAATTCTTCTGAGTATTTTTTTGTTTCCTTTGGAAAACTTCCAGTTGAATCAGTGTTTTCTAAACATATTCCCAGGATATAACATCTACCTAAGAAGTCTTTAACAATGCACACTTGGACACATTTCTAAACTAAGCGAGATCTGCTGGGCTTCCCCTGTCTCTCCCCTCCCTCAGAAACCCCTTGAAGGAACAAGAAACAACCTGGATTGGCTGGGTAGCACAAAGTCACGGGGAAGTGGGGTGTCATCTATTTATTTAATGCCCTACGATACCTGTAAGAAAAATGGTATTACGTTTTCCATTGGAAACTGCTTTTACTGTCTTATGGCAGATCCAGAACCAAAGTAGCCACCTCACAGAGATGGACTGGTGGGGAGGGCTAAGGTTCCTGCTACCCCTCCAGCATGCCTGCTCTGGACTGCATCAGCAGAGAGCCATCACATTGCCACCTGGCTGCCCCGATCCCTCCCTCCACTTCAAATGGCAGCTGAACTGGGCCATGATAAAGAAGGTAAATAAAACAGCCCCGTGCTTTGGTTTGTCCTTGAAAAAAGCTTTGAATGGACAGTGGATTTGCCCGATAGTGTGGGTTCCTTCCTTTAGCCATGCTTAAGCTAGGAAATCCCCCAAGTGAGTGCCATATCCCCACTGCTCTCCGTACCCTTCCAGCACATCGTACTGAGCACAGGCTGAGGGCGAGATGTGGAGAGTCTCCTCAAAGTCTCCATCCCTGCTGGTCTTTAAGGACAGGCAGGATCCAATGCCCACCCAGTGTCATTTCCCACTCTGCAGCCCTAAGGTCCCTTCCAGGTTGCATTTCTGTGACTTGCTGCTGGTGCCTGGGGTGTTCCCCTCTCGGGGGACCAGCACTGCAAGGACAGCATGGGGGCAGGGGTCCTCTCAGATGGAGACCTCGCAAGCTCTCCCACTCTGACCCCAGAATCATGGAGGAGGGAAGCAAGGAGAAGGATGTGCCTCGTTTCACACCCAGACCTCAAATTCATCATCAGGAAGTGGACAAGTGTTACCACCCAGGTTTCTGGCCAGAAAAGCAAGATGGGCAGGGCTCTGCCAGGTGAGACTAAGGTGGGGAGAGGGAAACACTCCGGTAATTCACAGTTAATTTTACTGAAATCAGAGATTCTGAGAAAATTGTCACAGAGGTGATTTTCCTCTCCTCTCTTTCTCTGCCTCCCCACATCCTTGCTGCAGAGCATCTAAAGGCCCAGGACACACGATTGACTCCAGCATTTCTTGCTGCAGTGCTTGGGCAATGAGGATCCAAAGCAGACCTTTGCCAACAGGTCAGGCAGAGGGAATGACAAAGACCCACCATCTTTTGAAAGCGGCAGTGGCCTACTCCTGCACCCGTAGACAGACAGAGAGACAGAAGCACAGCCACTTTGCACAGTGAGTAATTTTTAACCCAGAAACTGTAGCAATGGGAAAACCACCACCCTATAACAAAGAAAACAGCCTGTTGAAATACACACTGCCAAAGACAAGCCCCCATACTAAATATACACCTTCCTTGGTCTCTCATCAAAAGCTCTTAGCTTTACGCTTAGAACCAAAGCTTCTTGCCTACCTCATTAAAACTGCATGCCCATGGCCAGGGAGGTCGGACTCCACCTTTCCCCAGATGGTCAGGACCTGCTGCCATTCCTGATCACTGAGCCCCATGGTTCACTGAAGGCAGGTCCCGAGTGCTCCCTGCAGCTGTTTCCCTTTCCCTAAAGGATGGCTGGAGAGCTCACCAGTGGGATTTATAGCCCCTGCTCACAGACCTACACCTGTCAATCGTCAGCTGGACATCTTGCTCTCTTTCAGGCTTGTCTAACCTAATCAGCCTCCCTGTTTTTTTCTAGGAAGCTATTTTGGGTCAGGTGCTATTGTGGGTGTCACTGATGGCATCATTTCTGCCTTTCGTATTGGACTGTCACATGTCCCACTCTAGACAGAAAGGGCACTGCTGAAACACAGTGCCAGGAGCCTGTCCCAGGTTCCCAAGGACCCAGAGACAGTGTCAAACTGTATAGCAGGAGATTCTTGAAGAGCACGGTCATCTGCAAGGCCACCCTGCCTCCCTCTCCCCTGGCCTGCTAAGGGCAGGCAGCAGAAGAGACCGGGATGGCTAGTAGCATCAGCTCCATTGCTCCAAAGGCCTTTCCTTTCCCATTGTGAGCTCACTCTCCTTTTCCCCTGGGGTAATGCACTCCATTTACTAATAGAGCAGAGCACAGTGTTAGACGAGATACGTCCTCAAGAGCTAACCATATTGAAATTTGCCCAGGCATCTCCCCAGCCTCTGCAGGAGGGAGGAAGGGGATAAAAGCTATATAGAAGCCAGTTACCCCACACCTGCACACCAGGGTCCTTCTGCCTGCCTCTCGGGGGAACACTCAGGATTAGCCGCTGGCTGAGCCTGGATATCGGAGCCAACAGACATACAGCTGAGCCAGGAGGGTAATTTGCAGCAGGCCAGAGACAAAAGGAAACAGCAGGGCTTCACTCAACACGCACCCAGCCAGGGGTTAAGGTCTCTGGCTACTTCTGTCAAGACAAATATCAATGTCGGGAGGAAAAGCCACCGGGCTCACAAACAACGTGGGTATGCTTTGGGACATGTCCCAGCCTTTCTCCTCCAGCCCCATCAGGACTGATAACGGCCTGGCACACCAGCGGGGTGATTAATCCCTTCCAGGGGGTGACTGCAGTCAGAGCACAGTCCGATAACAAAGCCCAGCTAGCGCTGCTGTCCAGAAGCATGCACCTACCTCTGGGCGTTTCCAAAAGGACACACATTGCAGGCCTTGGCAGGTGAGAAATGTCAACTGAGGGCTGAAGACACCTGCCTTAGGGCTCAGGAGGACAGCATGCAACCCCATGGTCCTTACCACAGTGCTGCAGGACCTGAGGTGCATCGTGGCCTCTGCACCCGTCCATACTGCAACGCGGGAACAGTCCCGCTGCTCCAGCCTTGCAAGGGGAAAGAAGTGCCCACGTACAAGGGTGATCAGGCAGTGAGGAGGACTGAGGCACAGAGCCTCACACCCCTCAGAAACACACAGGTTTACGGGGAATAGTTTGGGTAAGACGGGTGGCAAAAACCGAATGGAGGTGTCAGCTGGTGTCCAAGCCTAGAGGTAAGGGAATTTTGGCCGTTAGATTTTGCAAGCCTTTGTCAGCCAAGTCAACCTGTAACCCTGCAATCCTCCTCTTCTCTCTCCTCTATGTACCAGTTCGCTTCACATCTGAAAATCCACATCCTAAACACTTCAAGGCCAAGATTCCATCCTGATTTACCTGCGCAAACACCAGGCAGCTACCAATTATCCAAATTAAGCTAAACTGATGGAAGAGAGCTTAGGACACGAGCATTCCTCGTGTTCTCCACAGCGCAGGGCTGAGACGGGAGAGATCGCATACCTGCAGCCTCACTCCCCAAGTACTTACAGCAGTAAACAAGCATTTGCACCATCCCAGGCTCGGCCTTGGGTAGGATCCTGAATACTGACCTTACTGTTTTACACGCGTTTCAGACACGACAGAAATGTGCTCCTGGTACACGAGAGGCTGCTGCTTATGCATTGAGCTCCGAAATATTCCCCAAGCTGAAACTACTCAGTTGCCATAATAACTTCATTTGAAGCTGGTCGACTCTCTGCTCTCTGTAGCTTTCCCCAGGGCTGTGAAGCCAACAGTCTCGGTATGGACATTAACGTTAAATGGACAGAAGGCTTAAAAAGAGTATGGGATTCCATATTGCTTTCTTTTACAAGTGAAGTAGTAATGAAATGAAATCATAAGCTTCTCCCTAGAGCTTAAATAAATAGTCTACAGAAGTACTAAAAGCTTTATAGCACACCAGACTGCTCCTCAACCATGCAGCCGCAACAAGGACGTAACATTTTAGTATCTACAGGCCTCTCCTCTCCCCCTTGGGGCAAAATCTATCACTTGCCTAATCATCTCGATAAACACAAACTACAGAGAGCCAACATATCAGCTGCCCCCTTTAAAAAGCGCCGGGTGATTTAATAACCTATTTAAAACAGCGCTGGCCACACCATGGCCGTGCCGTCGCGCGAGGCTGTGCACTTGCATGCACACATAAGGTGCTCTTGCTAAACGAGCATAAAAAATGTCATCAATATTTTTGGCCGCATTTTGGGGTGCATTGCTGGCGTGATGCGGGTGCTGTTGCAAAGTCCCCCGGGTGGACCGCGACCACCCGGCGTGGGTACCCGCCTGGGGGCTCCCCCTGCCCGGGCAGGAGGTGCCTCAGCAGCCTGGCTCCGTCGGCCAGGGCTTGCTACCATCTAGTGGCCACGGGCGACAGAGCCACGGGGACTGGAGGCCACGTCCAAGCCCCCACCCGGGATTTGCAGGCTCGGGGAGGTGGCCAACAAATAGCCCTCAAATTTCGGAGGCAGGGGAGTGACCCCAGGACATGCAGGACTGCGGCGTCCCAGTGCCAGCAGCACCACAGGGCTCTTGCTGCAGTTGGGTGGCAGATGGTAGAACCTTTGTAAGGGGCTCGTTTTCAGCAC
>NW_009211211.1:112966-128481 GCF_000690835.1 Fulmarus glacialis
TGTTTTCTTCAGAAAGGGCCCATGTTGGGGTGGCAGGGCCCTGGCATGGCCAGGTGGCTTTGCCCCCAGCCTTGCAGCAGGTCGCTGGCACAGGGAGGATGCTGCTCCTTCCTCCCAGCCTTGACCACTGGAGAGGGACAGGGTGGTGGGATTGGGGCAGAGGAAGATCCCATGGGACAGCAGCAGAGCCACAGCCAAGCCTCAGGGTACTGCTGAGGAGGAAGGCTGTCCTAGGGGCTGCGTGAGGCTGGTTTCTACCCAAAAATGTCACCAAAAGGTGCTTAGGAAGGGTCTCCCCCATCTAATGGGCACAGCAGGCAGGGGAAGAGCTGTTTCTGCCAAAACGGTGGATGCAATCTCATCTCTGCATGGTTCCTCCCTCAATGGATGGCAAACCTTTCTACAGGCATTAGAGAATTTAGACTATGCTGCAATCTCAAATGGAAAAGCTGCTTGTTTTCCTCATTTATTAGGGAACAAAGAAGTTCTATGACTTGCTTGAGCCCACAGACAGCACCAGTGAAAGAGCAAGGACTGGCTCTTGGGTATGGTTTTAGAAACACCAGCTGTTTGGTGGTTATTAATATGGGGCGCAGCCGCCTGGACAGAGCTGGAAGGCATGGTAGGAATCGCACACCAGCCACGGGGAGGGAGCAGCTCCAAGTCTGTTTGGCCACATCCGATTTTTTTCTTATAGCTGTTGTGAAGAGAGAAATTCCGCCCTGGCCTGTAAAATAAACATCACAGAGCCCAGCGGTCCCCCACATTGCCTTGGCAGTTAAAATAACAAATCGCCAATCATTTCTAGCCCCATCTTCTCTGCAGCCAGACCTGCTGCAAGTAGGGAAATGTGTGCCCAAGAGAGAGGCGCTAGCAGAAATCATAGACATTATTTTCATTTGGAGTAAGTTTGTGAAATAAACTTTGCAGCAAGGAGGAGAGAAGGATGCTCCTAAAACCGGTCCGTTTTCCTCAAAAAACAACCCAAACCATCTTGTGTGCTTACACAGCAAACAGATTTTTTTGACCGAATACTTTTTTCTTTTCAATGAGCCTTTTCTCCCCGCATTACAATTTAAAAAAAACCCTGAGAGCAGCTGAGGGTCCTCCTGGGAGTGGTGGCGGCCCCAGCTCTGCCGTGACCTTGGGTCGTATAAAGTGTGGCGTGACATGAGCGTGGTACACACTGCTCTGCCGGGGGAGCGGTCGGGGGGCGGGGGGGGACGGGGCTGGCGCGCCGAAAAAGCCGGGAATATTATATAACTCGAACTTACATAATTACCTCTTGCATAATGCCGGGGAAAAGGCCCTCTGTAACGCAGCCGTGGTTTCTATGGCATTTTGCTGATACACGGCTGCTTCTAAGAGATTCATTTGCACTTTGTTTTAGGAGCCTGCAGCTCAGTCCATGCAGACAGACAGGTGAGACCCTGCGCTCCCAGCAGCATTAGCCGGAGAGGTAAGGGCAATAGTAACAGGGTCTTATAGCCATAGCAAGAGACGAGCATTGGGTTTTCTGCAGCTGTGCCATTGACTTCAGTATTCAGAGGATCAGAAGACTGTCAGATAAGAGCACCATATGAAGCCGTACGCATTGCATACCCTCTGCCGCTTGTAGGAAACAAGGTGGAGTCTAACTGGCCAGTGGTGGTGGCAATGGCCAAATCCCTTCCAGGCTCACTCCTCTCTTCCCCTCGCTCTTAAACACTATTCATAGCAGTGGCCCCAGGCAGGGCTCCCGCACACTGACAGATTTCAGCAGCTGAGAGGTGACCCGAGACGGTTGCTTAAAAGGAAGAGGAAAGGTTAGAAGGAGGAGATTTCAGCATCAGGACAAGATTTGGGCTGTGGGTTTGCAGAGTTGTGCTATGTACTTATCAGTATCTCGACATGGATTATTTCAGGGGTCGGGCCCTGTACTATAAAGTCAGAGGTAGCTTTTCCTTCGCCTCAGTGCTCACAGGATCCAGCCTTTGGCGACTATCAGACAGGCAACTCTATGACTCCGTCATTTTCTTTCTCCAGAAGGTGCACAGAATAACGCAGGCATGATCCACAGCTCCCATGCAGTCATCTGGGCATTGCATGGTGTACGTGACACTGCACAGCACCTGGACAAAACATTTATCTGGGCTAAGCAGGACACTTATTGCAGGCCAGTACTTGGATTCAGTGGGAGAACAATCAGGAAAGCAGCAGGGCAGTCCAGGACCAGAATATTTAGGCTCCAATATAGAAGCTGAGGCTGTCTCCGAGGCTGCATGAGCTCTCTCTGGGGATGCAAACCTCGTCTGAAGGGCTGGGAAATAAGAGCACAAAAGGACTGAGGATTTCTGTGGGAAACTGTGAGTGCAGTTAAAGGAAGGAGGAATATGATTAGAAAAAAAACAGGCAGATTTTAAAGCCTTGCCCATCCCAAGAGCAAAGGGAGGAAATTATTTTTTGGAGGTAAGAACATGGATTATATCAGCGAGACCCTGGAGATCTCTAGGGGTCAGTGGGAAGACATGAAGGAACCGTGGCATACAGCAGTCCCTTCAGGTGGATTAAACTTCGTAACACCATAATGGCACACAGGGATTTGTGTACTACTTAAAGCAAGAGGGGAATTCCTCCCTAATCCCTCACCACCAACAAAATACCGTAGCTAGAGCCTGCCAAGGGACAACTGGAAAAGGCAAGGGCCACAAAAACACACATGGGCAAAAAAAAAAGGTCAAGCAATCAGCATGCATGCAGTATTGTGTGTCTGCCTGACACCCTGAACTCTAGCTCAGAGCTACGCGTAGGAAACTCTAACAGAGATGTTTGCAGCATGGCCAAGGCTGGGATTTCATGATCAGATTAGACTGAAATCCAGGCAGCTGGAGGGGGTGGCTGTTCCCACACCATGCCTTATGCCAGTCAGGGTCCTCATCCCCCTCCTCACGGAGCCTTGGGAATATGGGTGCCAGGGGCACCTTGCAAGGCGCCTTGCCCTGCAAGAGTGCAGGGTGCACTTTGGGCATGGCTGAGTGCTGCTGGAGAGGGGTTCATGCACCTGCAAAGGCAGCGGCAATTGCAGCATGGCCAAGACCAGAGCAAAACCAGCATCGGAGGTGATAAAGCTAAGCCACCGTGCAAACAAGCACCCTTTTTGCAGCCCACCCTTCCTTGGGACACACGTGCCCAGAGTCTGCAGAGAGCTGGCAGTGCCTGGCTGCTGGTTAAACTCTCTCAACAATGAAAACTTCTTCATATCTGAGCTGCTCCTCGAGGAGGAGGAATTAAGCAGGCCATAATGCATGGTGCACAGCTCAGCTGTGGGCTCTCAGGCTCCCAAAAAGGGGTGGGAGAGCCCATCACTGCCTGGTAAACTGGGTGATACAGCGGCAAATTGCCTTGTCTAGCCCCAGTGGGCAGGCAAGTAGCCCTCAAGGTAACAGCACTTAATATGAGGCTGTGCATGTTTTTAAGTTGGATTTGCAGGCAATGCCAGCAGAGCCTCCCCCACCCCATGATGCTTGCGCAACTCTTTATGAGGGCTTGAAATGAACTGGATCAAGGAACTGGTCTGGGTTTAAAGTAACCGTGTTTATCTTTTGGTGAGTTTATTTCAAAGCCAGATCAGTTCTCTGGTCTGGTTTGTTACATAGCTGGACCGGCACATGCGGGCAAGGGGGAAGGGGGAGGCAGAGCTACTTACGTAGGCATCGCTTGTAAAAGAAACACCCATCAAGCTGTCCTCCAAAACCCTAGGCAGCACTGTCTAGCCAGTGGCACAGCACACACAAATTAGGGTTTCCCTTTGCCTGAGTTTCGTGGGGTGAAAGGCGAGGAAACAGACAAAATTTTTTATTCCCTTTACCTGCAAAACGGCCTCTCATCCACAAAGCATGGAGCTTCTGCAAGGTAAGAACCCGTGGGGAAGCCAAGATCTACCCCTTGTTTGTATTGATGTTTACTTGCCTTTTAATGAGCTCCAGCAGGTTCTCGCTTCCAGCTGCAGTTGGCCCTTTTCAAGGTTCACGGTCTCCTTTTGCATTATCATTCCAACACCAAGCGCTTCTTTAGGGAGGAGAGGGACAACCAGGTCTTTTCTCTTCTGAGAAGCAACACCAATTTAAGCAGTCCCCAATCCACTAGTGCTTTCTGTGCTCCACTGATCTTATGGGGAACGCCTGCAGGGAAACTGATCCCTCTGCAAAAAACACTTGGCAAAAAATAAATGTTTTCTTCAAGCAGATCAACACCGGGTGGCAGTGAGCACCCTAAACACAGTGCTGGTGGCCTGACTGCCCGAGAAGAGCATTTACCACTGAATTTGGGATGGGGTCTCTATTCTGCATCTCTTCCCTGTTTTTGTCCTTCTTGCAGTTTCATCTCATTTTCATTGCTGTGCTTGCCATTAGATCTTTTGACTTGTCCACTTTAGGGTCCTGCTGGCAAGACAACCACAGTGGTGGGGCTTGATACTGGCTGCAAGATACTGGCCCAAAAAAACAAGTACTGGAAGATCTCACCTGCGCTGAGAATCCTGGTCCTGCAATTGCTTTGGTAGTGGTACAACACAGCATCGCTGCCAAATGTTCAGCCTGGCTAGCCCTCTCGGCTGTTTGGGGTCTAGGGTTGCATTTACGGATGTCCCAGGCTAAGCACCTTTGGAAAGCTCTCCTGTAAGCATCTTACATACACAAGATCCATGGACAGTTAGAAGCTCACCTAGCCTCTTCCCTCAACAGCATCCAGAGGCAAATGGCCAGGAAAAATGTAAGAAGCAGGAACAGTCCTACTCCATCATAACAACTTGATGCTAAAGGACTTCCCAAGGTTATATTTGCATGCTTGTGTTTAACAGCCTTAGGCAGAATTCTGCATGAGTTTATAATCTTTCAATCCTCTTATACAGGCTCCCCAAAATATATTTCAGACATGGCTGCAGCCTTACTAGGTCAAACTGTTAAAAACAACCTGCTGACTTGGTGACTCTGTGACAGATTAACGAATGGGCAAAGACAAAAATCTGCTAATCACTTTCTAACCATTCAAAAATGGCTTCAAGGCACGCCCATTCAAAAAAAAACCCAATAAAAATGGAGGTCCATTACCCTTAAAGATCTCTGTACTGTGCAGGGCTCCCACCTCTGGCATCTTTTTAATTGTGAGTTCCCCAGACACCATGTTTTTATTTTTTTATCTTCTTCCTTCTGCTAAGCACTCCGGTGCTGGTGGCTCAGCTGGTTGGATCCAGCTGGTCTGTGGCAGCATCTGCCTGGACATTGCGTATCTTAGCCTGCGGTCCTTTTATTTCCTTCCCCGTCAGCTGCAGCAGAGATCTTGCCGCACGTGGTGGCTCTCTGCTCTAAGCAAATCCATGCTCCTTCTCTCCGTTTCAGCATTAATATTCTGTCTATCTGTGAGTTTACAGCAAGGGACAAATTACATTGGATTTATTATCCTCCTGAGCAAAAGGCCAGTGTTTATCTGCTGCTTTTGCAGACCTGCAGCTCATAGAGCTGAGTGAGGTGTGTTGGCCCCTGCAGCAGGACAGACCTGGCCTCATCTGTTTATTGGGACAGAAAGGGTCCAAATCATAAAAAATCCGGCAAGGGACAATGCTGGGACCACAGATCAAACGGTCAGGAGAAGAAATGGGACTGCAAATAGACCAGAAAAGGCATGTAGACCTTTTGCGGGAAAAAACGGGTATTTAAAAAGTCTCACCCACTGAGCATAACCTGGGCTGAAAGGGAGTTTTTAGGGTAGGGGGAGAGTTCAGATGGAAATTCAGGTGGAAACATGGGCAAGTGATTTTTTTTTTTTTTAAAAAAAAAAAAAGAAAGGACTGACCTAAGCAATGTAAAAGGAGAGCACGAAAGTGAAGTCCTGGCCAGTCTGGCCTGCGAGGTGTGAGCATGGGAAGTCATTGATGCAATACCTGCTTCCTTTTCAGGACTATGGGTCCTGCTTTCGGGTGTTTCACTGTATGGACAGAGACGTGTCCCTTGTCTGCTGAGCGATGAGTCCGATGGCAGGGCACTCCAGGTGCTGGCTCTGCAGACCAGCCCACTCTCTTGGCCTAATTCACAGGGATATTTAATACAGGAGTTATTATGAACCATCACATCCAACCATCTCATTACAGCTTACGATGAAACCATCAGAGGTTCAAGGCTCCTAGCAGCACCAGCAGCTACCAGACACTGCACAAAATATAGGGGAATGTCCACAAGAGGGAGAATTGGTGCAAGTGTCGACGGTGATTTTGTGCAGAAGGCACTTTGCTGCCTGGCAATTGTGAGAGAGCTGTTCCCCTTGCTGCATTTCCCCCAGCAGAAATGTTTCCTTCTCCTGGCGATTCCCCTTTCCATGTTGTTTTCCTGCCTCCTCCTTCTCCAGCCAAATGTATTTCATCTTATTTGTGTGGGGTATGCCGAAAGGCCACACCGTACAGGCACTAGATATAGTGCCATCAGAAAGGCACTATGATTAAGACAGTTTCTCTGCTCTCGCTGCTGCTCTGCTCCCCTTTCCTCCCACTTTCGTTGTGCCGTGCTGGAAGGGCACCCCTCACCCCCGCCAGCCCCAGCACAGGCATCCCCTCCTCTCGCCCAACCCATCACTCGCAGGGGACATCCCACATCGGCTCCTCTGGGGAGCCCCGTTAGCCTCCGTGGGCTCTGTGCTCAGCCTCCACATCCCAGGCCTAAAACAGACTCCACTGGGACATGGGGTTTTCGATCCATTTTCCAAAAATAGTTGATGGCTACAGCACAGAGAGCCTGGAGATCTCTGAGCTTCTGCAGGACAAAGCTTACTGTGAGGAAGCACTGGAAGACACTGGTGATGTGGAAATGACACAGGATGGGATGGACCCGGAGAGGTGAAGCCAAGAGACCCAATGGCCAAAAGAAGTTCCTGCATACACACTGGTTTTTCTTCGTGGGTCAAGGCCTGTGTTTGCAGCCACATCCGAAGAGGGTGGGAGCAAGCCCCCAGATAATGAGGTGACTAATGTAAATTTTCTTGCACCGCAGATGATTTTCCAGAAAAAAAAGAAAACCAGCAGTAAGCCAATGTGGGAAATCAGGTGTCCTGGAACCTACCTCTATGGTTTAGGGTTGGTGGAATTTTTATCAGGTTCACATGTGGTCCCTAAACAATTGAGAGAGCAGCATCAGCTACATCCAAAGGAAAGCAGAGTAGCAAGTGATCCCCTTCCAGAGCTGTCCCTCCCCAGCTGAAGTAGTATCTCCTGCAACCTTCTCTCCATCAGATTTTTTTTCCAAATGCTAGCCTGGTCAAATATCCACATTTAGGAACATTTTGGGGTCTCAGTTCTTGCAGAATTAGTAGGACAGGTAATTTTCTGTCTCCCCTCATAGTTGTTCTACATTTGTTTTTCTCCTATTTTCCTTCCTCACCCTTCCTTACCCTCGATCTCTCCGCTAATGTCTGGAGCTCTGAGCTCTGAGTAAATTCGAGTCAGAGGACAAGGTGAAGCACCAGTCCCTCAAACCAATGACCTTCCTCCAGCCCGTCCCACCCCAGAGAGATGTCCAGCCTCAGCTTAGTTTCCACAAGTGTGGATTGGGGGCACCATAAGCTGCTCCGGCAGCAGCTGATCTCTTTCCTACCTCCTTCCAGCCATCCTCACATCCACACAGGGAGGAGGCACAGACCAGTGGTCAACCACATGCAGTAGGGGTGAGCACCTGCCAGCTGCAAGTCCACGTGCCTCTCCCTTGCTGCTATCCATACATCCTGCACTATGCAGCCTTTCCCAGGGTGAATCCTCCACCCTGAACAGTCAGGGCCCCACGCCAGCCTCAGCTGATCTCGCTCTTCCCTTTTCTTACCTGCTCTCCCCCACCGGGGTTTTGGTGAGACCTTCTCCACTCTGCGGCCTCTGCGGTTGGAGGTGCTCCTTGGTGCTGGCGCAGCATGAGTACCAGCGGGATTTTCCCTGTGGGATCATCCCACCAGCTCCACAAACAGCATCCCTAAGCCACCAGGTCCAAAAGCTTTCAAGATACATTTTGATGAGTTTGGCTAGTGACTTAGCAGAAACTGTAATGAAGCTTATAGCATTTCTGGGGCAGTTTCCTAACCTGAAAGCTTAGAGAAATGTATCCAGAGGAGATCCATATGAACCGCATCGCCAGGATCACCACAAAAACCCTAAGCGTGGCTCCCAGCACTTTGGCCACCCTCCGGCCACCGCTAGCCTCCGACTGCCAGAGCAAGCCTTGCTTGTGCCCAGCTGGCTGCGGCGTGGTGGCAGCAGCAGCCAGTGGTGTTTCTGCAAGCGCGTAGGAGAAAATCAGCTCTCCAGGGGAAAGGAACAAAGCAGGGGAGCTGCTGGCAGAGAGGTGATGCCAAACGGGGCTGCTGGCTCCCTCTGGGGAGAGGGATTTCCAGCCTGAGGAACAAAGCTATGGATGCTTCCTCTGAAGCACGATGTGCCTGCTGGTATGAACATTTCAGGAATTGCATACAAAACTGCCCTGGAAAGAAGAATTGACATGCAAGCATATGAGCTCCTAAGTCCGACCACTGGCCAAACAGCTCACCACAGCGGTGACCGTTGTCCATAGCCCAGCCGGGGGCATTGGGCAAGCAGGGCAAGGAGACTTCTATCGTGTCCAAAGCAAGATGATTTATCAGCATGCCCGCAGGACCCGCCTCACAGGACATCCACACTGTTGTGAAAGATGCTGCACATTGAGAGGGAGGGGGAGAAATGCAAATCTGTAGAAAACACTGCGGGAGGAGAGAGAGATGCCAGCTTTATTGTAAGCCAAAGCCTTAATTGCTCTGCTCCAAATTATAACTCTAGGACTGGGAGAGCTCATGCACCCAGCTAGCCTTTTAGAGTAGCTTATCACCATCCCGCAGGTGCAGAAATGCACAGTGTGAAGAACCAGCACCTAATCCCAGCTCCTGCAGTCGGTCGGAGCATCTCGTTCAGCATTACCTGCTTGTATAGGGTAACCTGAGCAGATACAATAAGACATCAGTGTAAGCAGCGGCTTAGCAAATACGACTAACTACTGTAGAAAACATATTTTAACTTGGCTTTAGGCATGCTGACAAGAAATAACATAACCAAAAGCCATCAGAGGTGAGAAGGTGAAGAAGAAAGAGAAGGCCCACCACTTGGCAGGGGTGAGACAGAGAGGTTATTTACAAAACTACCAGTGGATATATGTCTTATTTATACAGGATAAGAAAAATAAAAGCCTCTACTGCTAATACAAAGTTATCTTATG
The DNA here is from genome assembly GCF_000690835.1 of Fulmarus glacialis. Taxonomy (NCBI): domain Eukaryota; kingdom Metazoa; phylum Chordata; class Aves; order Procellariiformes; family Procellariidae; genus Fulmarus; species Fulmarus glacialis. Next base: position 122,218 of record NW_009211211.1, read on the forward strand.
TTGAGTGGGATCATTTAATAATATACAGTTACTTAATACAGATTAAGGTAAAAGTAATTAAAAGAATGGTTGTGCTCTGAGGCAGAGTTCCCCTGCCACTGAGTCAAGGTCCACGGGGAAGCTCTCACTTGTAGACACTCCCAAAATCAAATCCCCAAATTTCAGACCATTTTCCCTAGCAGCTTAGCTACCTCTTGTGTCCTTTGAAGTAATATTTTACGTTTAAATGTAAATCTTTATCCTCCTTTCTTACATATAATTTCTCTCTAGTTTGTTATCCACACAACAGCCATGATTTTCATAATTCCCTGCCCTTGTTAATGTGCAAACACCCCCCAATCTGTGTTACACTGTTCTTCACTGGGCAGCATTTGAAATCCAGAGGCAACTCCCGGGGTGCATTGCTGAGAGCCCAGGTTCACTGGGGCAGGTTCCTGTGCTCCCGCCCGGGCAGGGCGAGGGAGCTCCCGGTCGTGCAGCGTCAGGCAGCGGGGAGGGAGCCGCGACTCTGGCTGGTGGTTCGCTCCCTGCCCGATGCAGGACCTGAAGGTTTGTGTTCAGGAGAGTATTAAGGGTTAGAAGGAGACCTGCCTTGGGACTGGAGCTGAGAAGAAGAGCTCTTATGAAACGGTTTCATCTGAAAGCAAAATGAAACCACATAGACCCCCCTGATGCAACACACTGTCAGGATCTCAAGAGGCTTTTGGCTTGCCAGGAACCTAAAAGAAGTATTTTCAGCCTGAGTGAGGTTGACACCAACATTTTCTTTCTTTTTTTCCCCTCTATGAACTCACAGGTGAACCAGAAGCCACGGTTTTGGCCATCTTGGGAGTGAAATTACAACATCAGCAAATGCTTTTCAAGTGCCTCAGTGAAGTATGAAACTTGCTCCTTCCATTCTGTCTTTGCCCACGTGTGCATGCATGATCAGCCTCCCTTCATCTCTGCAAGAGCGTGACTTTGAGTACTCTTGCAGCAGGAAAACATTAAACCATATTTGCCCCAGACCTCCATCATTTTTCATACCTGTGCCGCAGAGATGCCTCCAGCGCTGCCACAGCACGCAGGGCTGCATTGCACCCACATCAGGGGGGACCCAGCTGGCATCTTTGGGCCGGGGCATCGATGGCTCCGCAGGGACGAGAGCCCAGCTGGGGAGACAGTGCTGAGGAGCCTGGCCAGGTGGGGAGAGGTTGGGCTGAAGACCTTTCCCTCACCTCCACGCACACAGCTGCAATATCCCCAGCATGTCCTGGCTTAGAAAATAATAGAGCAGATTTTCACAGTGATGAACCCGGGGAAAAAAGAATCAGAGGGATATTTTGTGAAGGCTAAACACCCACACCAGCTTTGCAGAAGCGCTTTGCTCTCTAGCTGCGTATCCCCATCATGCTTAGGCAGCCTAATACTGACTTCTCGTTCATACTTTTTTTTTTTGAAAAAAGCATTTGAAACAAAACAATCTAATTACAGAATAAATATTTAGCTTGAAATGAGCAGACAGACATTCAAAACCATTTTCTGACATGACAGATGATCTGAAAGGGGCTGCGCTGCAGGCATTGTATGCCATTCAAACCCAATTTAAAAATACATGGCGTAGTAGCAAAAATAGACACGACCCTAAGCACAAACATCGCCACGCAGACAAATGTCTCCTGTAAAATGCCATCGGTGATTTGCATGGCAGCCGAACCCGGTGGCAGTGGAATAGCATCACCCACCTCCATGGGTGCTGCCATGATAAACCCATGTGAACACTATTGCAGCAACACACGCACGTTCCCATGGCAGGGCTTGCCCAGCTGCTCCAGTTTTGGGACCCCAAAATGGGTCCCAGCCTTTCCTGAAAACCTAAGGGAAATTCCTATGCCCTTATGCACGTGACCCGACCTCCAACTCTTGGCATGCTGGGAGACACCCAAAATTACTCTTGCTGCCTTTGCCACCTCTAAATTATTGGGACATCTAAATGACAGGTGAGAGCCAGGTAGTGTGGGAAGAATAATCTTTTCACCCTTAAACACTGAGGGGTTCATGTCCAAGCATTCACACCCCAGAGATGCTGAGGAGCAGGGAGATGCAGGAGCAGCAGCACCCCCTCAGCAGCTCCAGCTCCAAGCTTGCACAGCATGCCTGGATATCAACCCACTCCAAAAGCTTTGGCTCAAACCCTGGTGCTCCTGAAGCAGCTCTGAGCTTGTAGCAGAAGGGGATGGAGGCACGATCCCAACGCTGGTGAGAGGGGTTGGGAGACAGGAGCTCAAGGGCCACACACCACCCATGCAGGGGAAAACCACCTCTGACTCACCAGAGCCTGTGTTGGGTCCCTACGGGAGCGAAGGGGTACGACCAGACGTGTGTATGGCTCCACGTGGGAAACGCAGCTACAGGCATGACCTGGTGCAGTCTAGAGACTAGAGAGGTATGAGAGACCTCTGCAGACCCACCTCACTACTCACACTCCACGCGTAGCAGACCAGCAGGGCATTTGTGGGGTTAGATACAGAAGCGAAACCCTAAAGGCAGTAGCTCTGGGACGGGAACACATGAATGAGCAAATCACACAGTACCAGTGAGTTGCTGTGCCCATGTCCCAAGAAAGACATTAACTGAGCACCGCAACATCTCCTCAAGGTCATCCTGACGTCTAATGACCCTCACGTTTCGGTATCAGAAGTATGTAAAATTGCAGCGATGGCAATGAAAACATGAACATCAATGGCTCCTTGCAGAAATGTTCTCTAGAGCACAAATATTAACGAAGCCAACTTCAAGCGTGAGGTACTAGCCCTGTTTTTCAGATGGAAATGATGAGCAGGAGGCACCAAGCGGGCATGTGGGCAGGAGGCGGCGATGCCCCCACCCAGAGGACACAGCCTGTGCCCCATCACTCCTTCCACCCCAGCCTCCAGCCTCCTCCCGTCAGCTGTCACCGAACAAATGGGGCCTGTTGTCCTGTTCTCCTGTGTCTCAGGTTTGGGATGAAACTTCACAGAGCCCCATCCTCCTGATCCCTCCCGGAGGCCCCGGCACCAGGATGCCTCCCCAAGGCTCCCCTGCCACGCTCGCCAGGCTACGTGGTCCCTGCATCCCTTAGTCACCTCTTTGACCTAATTTTTAGCAGTCCTTTGGTCTTCCAGATTTCCCACCCAGGGGCTTGTTCTGTTTGTGTGAAGCAGCTGTAATCAGACCACCAGCGGGCCAGGTCTGAGACTGGGTCCTGGGTTTGCTGCTCTTCACTGGTCAGTGACTCTTGCAAGGCCAGAGAAGAGGAGAAGCCAGTCCTGTTCCTGGTGTGACCGCAGACCCTCAGAGATGCAGCACAGCTCTGGCTCTGGAAATGGCCTTCCTGCACACGGAGAGCCAGGAGATCCCCAGGATATCACAGACCCAGGTGCCTTACCATAGTTTTTGGAGATGGGGACTGGTAACTCCAAGCTCTGGGGTTTATCCAAGCTGTTTGCAGAAACACTAGTGAAAGAAAAGAGGTGTTTAATAAAAAAAAAAAAAAAAGTAAAATGAAGGGAAATAATAACTGTTCTGGGTACAGGAATCCCAGAAACGTCAAGGTCGTGACTGTCCTGGTGGGTAAGACACAGCTCCAGGTGCTCAGAGCGCTGCTGAGTCCTGCAGCCACGGCCAGGCAACCTGCATGCAGAGCCAGTCAAGAGGGATGGTCTGTGTCCTGGGAGGCAGGCTAGACACGGTTTTATTCGTCCTGGCTTCTCCTTCCAATTTTATCCACATGAACAGACTATTAAAACACCACTCAAAATCTGCCTTTCTGCTTTTGCTGCCTTGGATCATCCTCTCTGCTCAAGCCCCATCACTCCGTGGATCATTCCTTTGGGCACACTCATGGCACGCAGTTTCTCTGACTTAGGCTGTGAAATGGCACTCTTTAAAAGCACTCCTGTTTTCCCCAAAGCCTGGAGTGAAATTGGGGCCAGAAACATTGCTGGGCATGGAGCTTGGCTCTGGGCACATTAGGACTTTGTCCTGTGGGGATTGCTTGGCTGCCAGGGCGCAGAAGCGAAGGGTTTGGAAAGGGTAGCTCCAGCTCTGCAGCACTCCCCGAGCAGCCACCTACCAAAGAGCCAAGGAGTCGGGGCAGCGTAGCAGAGCTCAGAGCTTGGGACCTGATCATTTGCAGTGCAAAAGAGAGATTCTCCCATCTCCTCTTCTCTCCCTGGCAACTCTCATTGTATTTTGGGCATAGATGCTCAGACTCGGTGCTGGCAACTGATCTAGAAACACGTGGCCCCAGGAAAGCTACGTAGCTGCCGTTGCAGGGAGGGAATGGAGTGGATGCAGATGGTGAGCAACATCTCCAGGGTTCGCTCTAGGGAGGTGCCGTACCAGGATCCGGCTGTTTTTCAAGATGTGCTTTCCGCAACCCCAGGCGCACCGAGGGCATGCAGCCCCTCGGCCGGGATCTCAGCCTTGGCGGTGCCCGTAGGGGTGCTGGCACCCTGTCTCCTCTGTGTCTTCGGGGCCTCTCGGCTGTGAGGGTCCCCACTAAAGCCTCAAGGGGACACAAAGCCACACAAGGGAACAGGACAATCAAGTATCTCACATCTTCCCAAGAAGACTCAAGAATAAACCCACCGTGCATCTGCCCAGCTTCAAGCAGGGCTGGGTGCTGCTGCCCTGCAGGGACAACCAGGATCTTGGCTCTGCACCGCGGCCGCTCAGGGCTTGTCCCCAGCGCCATCATCCACCGGCGACAAGAGGGATGCTCAGCCAAGGTGTTTCCCACAGGACCCCATCATTTTTGTCAAGGTGTTTCATTTTTAGTGGAGAGGCTGGGTGAAAAACAGCTGCCAGGGACTCGCAAGCAGGATGAGAGCACACCAAAGACGGGCAAGGCTCCAGAGCAATCATTTATTTTTCTACAAGTGGGTTTATCGCCCACCTTGTGGGGAAGGAGGTTGGTTGCCTTTTTCCATAGGCTTGCCGCTCACCCCCAGCCACAAGTCAAATGATCCAAATGCTTTTTCTCACCCCAAAATGAGAAACATTTAAACGCCTGGGGAAAGAATGAAAAACTGTGAACAAAACTCTCTGCTCGCCGAGCAGAGATTCACCACCACTGAGAGAAAATCTCCCCAGTTCCCTGCCACAGCACCTGGCCTGCAAGTCACAGCGGGTTTTCTGCAGGTGCTGGGATGTCCCACCTGAGGCACCTCCCGCGGGGGCTGGCGTGGCCCTGAGCACCCTGGGCCATCGCTGGGAGCTGTCGGACGGTCACCGCTCCCACGACCTGAGCAGCTCCATGCAGGTGCAAAATCATACGTCCCCTGGAGTCGGGGGGGACCCAGCCTCCTCTTGTTTTTTGTTTTGAGGGCACCGTTCCTCAGCGAAATGCAACGTGCTCGAGAGCTTGGAGGCTCCAGGCTCGGCTGGGGCAAAACCAGGAGGTCTGGCATCCCGTCCCCAGGGTTATTTATGATCCCCCTCGGTGCTGCCTTACAGCCGCCTCCCGCACGCTGCTCCCCAGGGGGGATGACCGGAGCAAGCTCCCTTAGCTCTACGTGCGGGGTTTTTGCTCAGTTTCGGTGTGAGGACGCTGGCTGACGGTGAGGAAGTGTTTCACTGTGCCCCACAGCTCGCCAATAACGACTGGGACCGGTGACTCACCGGCATTCATGCCGCTCAGCAGAAAGGCCCCTGGTACTTCCTCGTGCCGGTGTTGACAGGTCCCGACTCTGTACTGCAAGAGGTATTTAATGCCACTAACAAGCCTGCGGGAATGGCACGTTTCACTCAGCCCTGTGGTTACTCCAGGTATTTGCTCCTTTCAAGTCAAAGCTATTTGAGAGCCCAGGGCTGAAGAGGTGTTTTGCAGAGCCACCCAGTGACCTGAATTGCCGAGCCGGGCTCTGCCTCCCCTGAGCTAACGACTCTCAGCCACAGCAGGACCTGGACCTTAACCAGGGATGAGTCGGCTTCACCACTAGCTGTCATCTCCATTTCTTCAGGGCTGAGGCTCACCCAGTTTGACCCTGAGGAGTGTGTTAGACTCATCTCTCCAGACCTCTGGCTGCACCGGCTCTGGGCTCGATGCCAGTCCTGCCGTAGCATTAATGGCAAGCGAGGGTGGGTCAGATCCACTCCCACACCATGAACCCCATCCCCGGTCTGCGGAGGAGAAATCAGAGTGTTATCCCAGGGTCACAGCCCTGCAGCCAGCTCAGCCCTCACACCCCAAGGCAAGCATGCAGGCTCAGTGGCCACCAGCTTTTCCCCAACACTGAATTT
>NW_009211212.1:0-252 GCF_000690835.1 Fulmarus glacialis
GATGGAACAAGTGCAAGATGCCGCAGTTGGGAAGGAATATTTCTTCAGCTGCGTTTTGCCCCGGTATGATTTACCTGGGAAAGGAGCAAGAAGGATTTTGTTTAGTGTGTGTCTGAGTTACATACTACATATTAGCTAGTTACCGCTCATATAGCAACAGTTGGAAGCCAATCTTATTTGAAGCCTCTCAGCATTAGAGCAAATCAACAGATTAAGTGTCTCAGCTTCTGATTTTAGAGCCTGTGAATAAGC
>NW_009211212.1:795-14284 GCF_000690835.1 Fulmarus glacialis
TTAATGTATACAGTAGCTTCAGTGGAGGTATTTAGTGTTATTCCCACAGGCAGAGGAGCGGCAGCTTCTGTTTACTGAGCAGATACAAAGGCAGTTTTTCCTTTTTGTGTATGCCCATAGGCACGGATACAGCATTTTTTGGCTCTGAAACCAAGTTCTGTTTCTCAGAGCTGTCCAATCTCTATTGCGCAGGGAAAACAGAGCCAGGAGCCTCAGAACCTGGCCCCGACCTAGGGCCACACCTGCACCAGGAAACCCTGACACTGCTGATCAGGGGAAGACTCCGGAGGCCCTTGCCACCAGCACTCAGGTTACCCCCAGGATTGGGATAGGTAGTTACCTGGTTGCCTGGATTGTTTTTCCGGCACCAGCCTGTTTAGGGCAGGAAGAGCCGCTCACAGTATTTCTTTACTCTCCAGGCTTCTCTAGCAAGCAGGCTGGCACCTGCTAGATGTCTTCAGTCCTCAGGTCCCTTATCAGCTATTGAAAAACAACCAACCAATCTTTTAGTCCAGGGCAAATTGTTTTCTTGGATGGCACCTCCTTTCCAGCCTGGTGGATTAAATAGCTCCTTTCCTCAGGGCAAAGCTTAAACCAACAAATTTCCCACTGGGAAACTGAGCCCAGACTTTTATCTCTTCCTCATCAGGCTACTTAGGGCTCGCAGGTGTGTGTGGGGACCCGTCTTTTCCCGTTTTCTGTGACATTTCGTTTTGTTACGGTTCCGCGATTGGTCCCTGACAATATGTCATGGAGAGTGGGAAATGGGGAACAGTAAATAGTTCTCTGAGCACTGGACTCCAAATAGCTTGTTTTCCCCTGGATTTGTATCTTATGGTTGATTGTAGGCCACAACTGAAGTTATTTATGCAAAGTGGCGCATTTGTAAGGAATTCTCACCAAGTGTTTCTTTACTGTCAAAAAACTCGTGTATATACTGGAGCTTTTCCTGCTGTGGAGAGAGGAAATAGTAGAGGAGGAGAAGATGTTTTCTCACATGGTCTGTCTCTTCCTACCTCTGCCTGTGGAAGAGAAGGGAGAGTGCCCCTTAGAAACCATTTGGAAATTGTAGTAACTTTAAGGATTTTTCCAAACAAGCTGGGGCACAAATGTCTGGAGGAGGTGGAAATTTTGGTCTTGCAGAAGCTTAGCTTTCCTCTGGTCACGTGCCTATTCCCAGAGCTCTCTGCAGAGACATCCAACCGGTGCAGCCACCGCCAAGCAGCCCCCCGAGGAGACATGCCCAGTGCAAGGCCTGCCACACCTCTGAGGCAGGGACAGCGTGTTTTGCAAGGACGTGCTCCTCCAGCGGCATTAGTGCTTCAACTTGCATGGCAGTTGTCATAACTAATACAAACACAGCTGTTGACTTAAGAGTAACAGGAAAAACATGTCCTTTTGAAGTCTGTCCTGATCTGTAAGGAGATGAGGGTATTACCTGTAGTTTCACGAGCTGCACTAATATTCCCTTTTTTCTGAGCAAGCAGCAGTAAAGCCATCAGATGGGTAAAATCACTGACCTAGGAGCTGGGCACCTCAGTGCAAAGAAGTGTCTTTGAACACCAGCAAGACAGCGTACAGATGAGATGTGTGCAGAACCTACTGAGGAAGAGTATAAGAGAGTAGCATGAGCCAAATCTGGCAGGCTGTGGCAAAAAATGACATCTCATTAAAAACGGATGTGACAAGACAACATTCAGTATAAGGACACTAGCTGTAAGAGGCAGAATCATCCCACTCTTTTACAGGGAGGGAAAACAAACCGTAGGTTGAGGTGAGGAGGCCAGAATGCTTAGCAACATTTTGCTTCAGTCATCACATTTATCATGCAGGGGACGAAGTACGTGGCTGATGTTGAAGGGAGTGAACACTAGAGGTGGAGTTAAATAAGCAACTGTGTTAATCCCTCTTACTAAATTACTGTCTTACTGTCCTTTTGCTGAGGTGCAGTGACTGACTCCGTACGTGTTACTTCTCCACTGCAGTTCAAGTTAAACAAGTTTGCTTAAGTCACTCCTCACAGGGGTCATATTGCTATGAAAAGAAGTCTGCACATGGCGTGTTTAACAGGGAGGAGAAGGCACTTGAAGGAGTTTTGCGTGCAACTTCACACTGGTGAGTGTGCAGTATCAGGCCAGGTTTTCCTTACCACTCTTCAAGAAAAAAGTTGACAAACCCAGAGGAAAGCGGGAATGATCAGAGATCTGGAAAACATGGTGTATGGGCTAGTTTGGGAAATAGGAAGGTTGGGTGGAGATGCAAATCACAGGCTTCAATGATTGTAGAGCACTCCATGAAAAGGAATGGAATAAAATTTTCTTTATGCCTACAGGAGCTTAACCTGTAGGAAAGGAGAATTAAGTTGTCCATTAGGAAAGCTTTCAACTCTAAGGTGACTGTTAGGTGCTGGGATCAGTTGCCTACTGAAGGTGTGAAGTCAATTAGATACAGACACTGCTTGGGCCGGTGTTCAAATGACAAAAAGGACAAATCAGGACACCAAGGATCAATTTGGACGTTCCTTCTATTTCTCAAAGCTCCGACAAATTACATGAGCGAGATTAATGCAGAATAAAGTGTTTCTGTACCTTGCCTCCCTTGACCTAAGAGGGGAGTGCAAGAAGTGAATAGATGTGCTTATAGCAGCGTTAGCAACAAAAGTAACAGATTACAAGGGTTGGCTTAGATTTGCAAAAGCTGACCTTCTGTTCAGCCTTTCTGCCCTTTCCTGTTTTCGGCTAAGTCTGATCCTGATTTCTGTTAGAACCACTCTTGTGACTACCCCTAGGTAAATTTAATTATTTCTTATCCCTTCCATAGAGACCCAACTTTCTGTTCTTCACTGTGTCCTCAAAATAACGATATTTGTTTCTAAACTGCTTTTACTATTCAGCAAATTTCTATCTCCACTGCCTCTGATTCTGCTTTATTTCTATCAGGCTGTTCACGTTAAAGATTTGGTTGTTCATTCTTAATATTTGTGTTACCCGCTACTGCACCATCACTGAAAGTTTTTAAGAGCAAATTAGACAAACATCCGTCACAGAAGGCTTAGATGCAGCTCATTATTTTGAGATAAGACTGTGGAGTAAAAGATCTCATGAGGTTGCTTTTTATTGTTTTCCGTCTTTTTCAGAATCTTTGTTAATGAAACCGTATTTTATAATGCCTAACAGCTTTGCACGAGCCACCGAGTGTTTTTACTAGCTGTACGGGAGGGCATGAGGCTCCTCCTAAAGGTGATCTCGCTGCTCTGCAGGGCTTTGCAGAAGAAGCTGGGAACATTTTTTGGTACTAATTAAAATCCTCTGTAATTGGCTGGAAATGGTTCTGTGGCCAGCAAATATTCCGATGTTGAAAGCCCTGTTTGAACAAAAGACTAACCTTTTGCTGCAGTGAACCATCTGGCCCAGAAAAATGTTCTTTGATATTTCATGGGTGGGTATTTTGGTTTATTTTGTTCTTTTTGGTTTTCAGTTATTTTAACAATAGGATCAAGACAGTGTTGACGGATGGGCACATGCTGTATACATGGGAAAAAATACCCTGCCAGAAGTATTTCAGTGGTGTGAAATTCTTCGAACACAAATTTAAATTTAGACGTTTTATAGTTAGACAGGATATTAAAATCGGAAGTTCAGGCTTTGCCCTCATTTACCCCCTTTGCAATACCGTACGTGTGAACGAATTGCAGATATTTGTGGGCAGCGTTTAGCTGAAAGCTGACTTATTGAGAGCTACATTGTGACAGCAGTAATGAAAAGCAGAAATGTTGCCCACAAGAGTCATTATTGAAGATAATGTACTGGAAAATTAGTACTTGTTTATTCTGATCCTGCCAAGGATAATATGAAATCTTTTATTTTACCTTTCAAAAGTTGCAACTTCAAAAATGTATAAGCTCCAAATAAAACTAAATCACTGTTAATTTTTTTTGTTTCTTTCTAACATCTTTACAATTTATTATTGTTTAGTGACACTCTCCACAGGAAGGAAAGAAAATATTATTCAGAAAGAAATATGACTTTTTATTTTATAAGCATTTATATTTTATTTCGTGAGGCTTTTCGCCACAAAATGAGAGCCTATCAAGTGTGGAATTGTCCCATAGCTGCACAGCGATGTTACGGTTTTTGTAGCAGATCCTGAAGAGCTTCAGACTCCAGGCAACACTCCAGAACTACTGACCCCCAGACTGAGCTGTGAGCTCATGCTTCTTTGGTAGCTGCACTAATGAATTTAAAAAGTAGATCTTTAAAATCTTCTTGGACAAGGAGTATCTCTAGTTTATGTCTTATATGGCATGCTTTTGAAGTTTAATTAAAAATAACAATTATTGTATTTTGATTTTGTCCAAAACATAAAGACTAAGGCAGTAATAGTCAAGACAGCTTAATGGGTGACCTTCCCGAGGGTCCCGCTGCATTTGAATCAATGTGTTTCAGCCTGTGATGTGTTGACCTCTGAGCTCGATCAGTCATTTTTAAGGGATGCACAAAGAGGAACTAGATTTATAGATGTTACACAGTAATCTATGTGCACGTGAAATTTCCAGAGCAGCTCCACTAGGAAATTTTTAGGGACCACAGACTGAAACAGACTGAGAAAAATATTGCTATGACTTACTGCTTTTAGATTCTGTTCAGGTACTTTCACTCTCTGGATAAAAAGGCTCTTGGTAAGCTGCAGGAGCTCTCGAAGTCAAGTGACTGTCAGACCTAGTATGGAGTCCAAGCCTGACTTAGGAGCTAAATGCCTTCTGACCAGAGCTGGCCTGCCTCTGTATCCATTCCTGCAAAGTATCCACAGTCAGCCTTCAGACTTGAACAGGTCTTTTTTGACACTGTGACTATTTTCATATGTGTGTAGCTGTCTTTTATAATCCCTTAGGAATAGGAGTAGTTCTTAGCCATTGGGTTGGTCTGTGGTGCACCCCAACACCCACTGGTTTCCCTCAGGCCTGCCTTTAGGTGGGTCAGGCTGCAGAAGGAGGGGAATGGGTTTATGCTGTAAGGTCGATAGTTCCCACATCTGAACGACTGAGCCTCACTATTCATCCCTTGCTTTCTACTACTGCTCAACTGCAGCTTCCTTCCTCGGCTCCAAAGTCTTGTCCTCTCCCACCTCACAACCTCAGATTTCTGTTTGTGCCTCCCCCACCAGCCCCAGCCTGTGTAGCTCTCTTCTGGCCTGCCCGCCCCTCAGCTTTGGCTTTGCTGGTTTTGACTCTGGCCATTGGGTGATACGCCTGACAAACCCAATTAGTGTGGGTCACGACACTTCAGAGCACAGAGTTACTACACCCTTTCACTTATGGCATTGATAAGAAGTCTGGATGACTCTTGAGAAATCATGCCGTTTATCACTGCTCCAACTGGGCATGTTTTCCTGGTGGTCTACCATTCAAGTAGCACCTGGCCCAGTCTTACTTAGTTTCTGAAATGAAGCAAGTGGAATATGTTGAGGAGGATATGGGGCTGCCAGCCTTATCTCATGGTCACATTTGGGCCATTCCCTTTCTGACAGATACTAGGAGCATGTTACCACCACCACAGACCTGATAAGAGAGCTCTTAAACACACCCAGAGCTGGAATATCCACTGCCATATTGACCCATGTTCCCATGATGAGTGACTGAGAATGACTCTGTTCCTGTGACGTGTTACTGTAGAGTAACTTTGGAGCCAAAGAGCAGGCGTGAGTCTGGATGTCAGTCATTCTGCTGGCTTCCACGAGGTTCAAAAAATGTAGTCACAGCTACATTCATGCAGCAGAGGTCACAAGTTTCTTCCTTGTGAGTCACCAAGGTTAAATACTTTATCATCCTTTTGTCACCTTTGGACATGCATGTCATACAAATTAATCTCTTCTGAAATGCCACTGAACTCCTGTAAAGTTTTACCAAAACTTCATTTTGTCTGTAAAATGTAGTATGCTGAAAATTATAACTACTGCTTGGATCTTCTGCAAATCTGAAATTAGGAAGTGATTTCTCTGGAGTCAGAGTCAGTAAAATCTTCTGGATGCTTTGGGAAGGTACCCCAAAACATTCTGTGGGCCTCAATTATACGTGTGCCCATTTTTTGTGTGACTAAACCCAAAGTAATTCCCTGGAATCTGAAGACCTATTTATTACAGATCATCTTAGATTGATCATGAATTGTGATGGTCTCAGGAAAACACATTCACTTAGAAGGAGAGTATTTCACCCTAGGCAGAGGGTAGTGCTCTCTGATGAAAAAAACCCACTCTTGATCAACTGGTAGAGGGATTAATGTAAATATGTGGTTGAAGTAACCATCTCTGGAAGAAATGGAAAGAAGAGCTGTAACTTTTCTGTGTGGTATCATTGCCTGGTGAAGAGTTGCCAGAGAAGTTTTATTTCCAGTTATTTCGGTAGGTTAAGAGCCTGATAAACAATGATGTATTTGCAGTGAGAGCAAATGGCTGAAGTGCTTTTGCGTGGGTGTGTGTCCCACTGGCTCGGAGTCGCTGGACTCACAGACTGTGTTGCATGTGCTGCTCCTTCCCGTAGAAATAGACTTCACGTCCCCTAAACAAGCAGTCAACTGTGTCCCCTCCTTCCTTCTGCAACGCTGACTGAATACTGATTTATCATGTTGTTGCTAAGCTTCTGTACTCTTGCTTATAGGTGGTTACTCTAAAAAGAGGATTTGTCCTCCTGTTAGAAGGGATCCAATAATCTGGTCCTCCATAGCTTTTCTCGTCCCCATGGCGTCATTCCTTTTTCTCCCCCAGATAGACATATACACATAAAACACTGCATGTGATGGCATTAGATTCCTATAATGAGCTCCATGTCCATATAGTTGGAGAGAGTTGAGCAATCACATGAAATGTTACCAATCTTTTATTAAAAGAAACTTAAACTCCTTTTTACCCCCAAACCCAGATAATGTTATTGGCCCCTCTGAATACAACAGAAATCTTATAGCAGCTCTTTGAGGCTGAAGAAATCCACTTATTTTTATGACTTCCATGACATATATACATATGTATGTAACAGCTGTATCCTCTTAATTTCTTGGTGGTTTGTTGTAGTTATGCAAGGAAATCTCCCTCGTGGTCAATGGGGGTAGTTCTTGCAGAAGGTGAGAAATGCAAATGGATTGTTCTTGCGATTAATTAATTCTCTATTCATCTGATGGATTTTCCGTTCAGGCCCAGCTGAGTGGGTTAGCAAAACAAAGACAGATGGCAGCAGATTATTTCAAACACTTCTTTGTTAGTGGGTAATCAGCACAGATTCCCCCCCGCCCCCTTCACTTAGGGCTCAGTCAAAGCCCATTAAGTAAATGGAAAGACTCCTATTGATTTTGATGGGCCCTCAGCCAAGGCCTCTGTCTCAACAACTTTCTCAGCTAAACTTTGGCCTACTCATAATTTTTTAATGTTTTGGGTTTGGGTTTTTTTGTTTGTTTTTAAAGAAAGAAAAAGCAATGCCGATGTAGTTACTCTTGGGGAACACTGCGGGGGAGAACAAGCTGTACTTTTATATGCACAATATACTGCCATAAGCATATCTAAGGTAAAAGGTCAGCCTGTTTTAACTTTATGAGTTTTATGCCAATTAAGTTCAATTTTTAGGGAAAGCGTAGGCTGAAATGTGTGCTCTGAATTCTGAGCTGCATCCCCTGGAAGAGATCAAGGAGCAAGCTGTGTTTAGGCTGAGTGCAGACCTGGTAGCCTGCATCTGCTCAGAGTGCATTCTCAAAGGCTCTTGGCTGCAGGTGTCTTGCAAAGGTTTTGGCCACCCCTTCTGAGATCTGCCAGACGATGCCTACTTGCTTCGGCTTTGAGACACACTTTATTAGGCCAATCTGTCATTTTGGTCTAAAACTTGTTGCTGTCCCTGGGACAACCTTGTAGAGATTGGTCGTATTTCATGTTGTTTCCACAGATCTAACTGAAGCACCTTACCCTTTTTCCACATATTAACTATATCCACATCTAATTGGCTTTTCTGCATAGCACATTCCTTTCTGTGATGCTAGCACCTCCCTGTCAGTGTCAAATGTCCACTTTGCTTCTTAGAGTGGGTACACGTAGACCCATGATCCCTTAGAATGAAACCTTTCTACCTTAGATTATGTGTTTAGTCTTTCCCTCCTAACACACATACTCTTAAAAGTGCAGAAGCATTAAGTATGCAGTGCCTATATATTGCTTGACAGAGGCTATGCAAGCATTAACCGAAGAGATGCATGCACAGAAATTAATTCCTCTCACGGAGCTCAAGGAGAGCCATAGGGCGAGGTTTTAAGGCTCTGCTCTTGTACTTCTGTATTGCAGCACATCGGCAATATGCAGAGCGGGTCTGCCGCTTGCCCTGGCCGGATGACTGGGACGGATGGGGGAACTCCAGTACGGCCAGTGTGCATCCCGCAGGCAGCACAGGCACGCGTGGATCTGAGTGCATGGGCACAGAAACCCATCCCGGTGTAGGACTGCCCTCTATTGGCAAGCCAGGCCGGCTGAGTTAGCCTCTAGGAAAGGGGGTTTTTGTGTATGGGCAGGACTGAAGTTAGGGCAAGTTAGAGCTCCACAAGCCCTGAGCTGCAAGGTGGTGCAGGATGGCAAGAGAGCCAGGTGCAGACCCAGGCAGCAGCCGTCTCTCACACCGGAGACATTTCAGGACAACACGAGCAGAAAGGGATCAAATGTTGCTAGATCAATAACAGCACCAGATTTTGTTAGACTGCTTCTGTACAACCCTGAGAAGGAAATAAACAGGTACCTGAGGGTCTCGTGTATGCACCCGCTCATTTCTTCATACAACTCTAAGCAGTTGTATTTGTAAATAAACAAATACCATCATCAGGATTTGCAGAAAATATTCTGCTTTTGCATGGCCTTAAGCCATCATATGTACTTGCCACCTAATACACCAGCACGTGCACTGGCTGTTTGCTTTAAAAAGGGATTGAACGCAGGTGTTTTGCCATAGCCTCTCAGGCGTGCACAGGTGATGGCATCTGAAATGTCCCCAGGTGCATGAGGCAGAGCAGACTGAATAATCAGTCTGAAAACAAGCCAGTTTAAAACTTTCAGACTGACCGTGTCTTCCAGAGCCAGCTGCTCCATCAGGCGTTCTTGATCCGGACACTGGTCAGAGATATGCTGTGTCACACCGTGCTGTTTGCCCTCTGGCTTTGGCAGCTCATTTCACTGCTGAACAGAATCAGGGTGAATAGAAATTTGCCCAGCTCTGAAATTAAAATCCAGAAGTGTTGGTAATTGCCAAAAGGCATCTCTCTCAAATATCACGGGTAGTATCTGTGCAGATTGACAAATGTTTAAAGATTCAACAGGGTTGCTGCATAGTTATGTTTGTTTTTAATGACCTGCTTTTTAACTTCTCTCCCTCAAAGCCCTTTGATATAGATAAAGAGCCAGAAAAAAATTGCTAAGAACTGTTGTTTTCTAGGAAACAGAGACAGCACTCCAAATTCAACATGGGTAGGAGTAAAAGGTTTCTGTTGGTTAAAATTGACTTACACATTTTCTAACCATTATTTTTTAATTGTAAACATGTTCTACAAACACCACCCAGTTCTGATTTTAAGGATTTAAAATGAATATACTTGGCTGTCAGCAGGTGGCTCTGTGTTAAGAGCGAGCTCTGTTCTTGATGTACGCATAGAACTGGAACTGTTTCAAACAATCTATTTTATTTTTTAAGCCAACAGGAAGATAATAAAGGCCTCTGATTTGTCAGTAGGAAAGGAAAGTAAATGAAAATCTCTTGCTTGAAGGGAACCGTGGCAATGCTGACATTACGCTGCTAGAGGAAACGTCTAGTCATTTTAAGAGTAGCCATGTCAGCTCTGCTAGATATGCAACCAGGTTTTCAGGTAATGCATCAAGCATTTTCTTTCTGTTTGAGGGTTTGGTTTTTTGTTTTCTTTTAAAAACCCCTACTACTTATATAAAGGACATTTTCGAGGTATGATGTCACTGAGTGACAACAGTGTTAGTGGAAGCACTGAAACTTAGGATCTTATCTATTTTACTGCAGTAAATGGGAATTTTTCCATTTCTTTCAATGGGAGTAGGATTGGCTCCTCAGGGCTTCATAGAATCAGGCTGGGGGTTGCTGCAGTGGCTCTCTGGCAGGGCTGCAGATCAGGTGGAGTCTCAAGCTAATCCAGCTGCAGCAACGGCTTCCTGAATATATAACAATATATCCTTGTTCAAAGTTGTTTGTGTAGCTATCAAAACAATGTTCATGATCTAGGCCAGGAAGCTTTGCAGCTATCGAAGGTAAAGGCTGACTCAGGGATCCCCTGCACCCTGAGCTGTGCAGTGACTGTTGTTTCTCAGTTTGGCATTTTTCAGTCTGTCTTTGGAAAACGAATTTGCATGCTGCTCTGCACATGTGTCTTGTCCAAAGGAAATTACAATTTAATTAGATAAACAGTATAACACGTACTGGATAAATGAGAGGACTGTGCTTTCCCAGTATTTCAGTTATCTTCTTATTTTAATGGTGGGAAGCAGTTTTCTTTTGTAAGGAGGTGAGAGGATCCTGTGCAAATGTATATTTAAAAGCCTTTATGAACATATGAGAATAGTGAATTTGAGTTAGGTTTTGAGAGAGAAAACTGGCTTACACTGGATATCTGGACTGTGGAGAGAGTACAGTGTTTAAGGAGGGGGCAAAAAAGGAACAGTATGTTAGCCATAGCTAAATATTCCTGGCCATTTCCATAGTTCAGCATATAGGTTGAATTAAATGTACTTACCGCACTTACGCTGAAGATGTTTTGATCTTTTTCGTGAGATTCAGGAAGAAATTACATCCTTTTCTGAAATTCGGTTCTGACATATCTTCTAGTCATACCAATCCTGTTCTGCGACATTCTGCTTGGCAGTGAATTATTTCTCTGTAATTAGAGCTTTATTTTCAGTTTATTTGGGGATGGGGGGGATTTTTGTTTGTTTTTAGATTCTGTTTCACTCAAGGTATTAGTTTACCTAAGGTAAACCTAAAGCGAGACTTTAAGAAGCAAAGAAGTAGATCAGATTCCTGAGGTTCCCTGTGCACCTTGCTTTTCAATACAGCCTTGCAATGGCAGAGAGCTACTGCTCATCGCATTACTGTCACACTGCATTGCAAAGAAGAGTTTTCCAGTCTTTTGGTTACAGACTGGTGCTACCCAGCACATGTTGTTCAGTTTGCTCTTTTTAAGCTTTAAAACAATGAAGATCAGTTTAGAACTCCAGGCGTCCCAGCGTACAGTTATTTACTGCTAACATCTGTATGCTGATGGTGCTTGTTTTCTTTTTCCTCTGTGTCCTGGAAAAGATGTTGTCAAAGGGTCCTGTTACAGCCACTGAGGAGGGATCACAGAATTGCAGAATTGCTGAGATTGGAAGGCACCTCTGGGGATTGCCTAGTCCAACCCGCCTGCTCAAAGCAGAATCAACAAGAGCAGGTTGCTCAGGGCTGTGTCCAGTGAGGTTTTGAATATCTCCAACGATGGAGACTCCATAGCCTCTCAGGGCAACCTGTGCCAGTGCTCAGTCACCCTTCAGATAAAAAGCAAACAAGCTCTTTCTTATGTTTAAACAAAATTCTTGTAGATCTGTTTGTGCCTGTTGCCTCTTGTTCTGTCACTGGACACTGCTGAGAAGAGTCCGACTCCATCTTCTTTACTCCCTCCCACCAGGTATTTATGTACTTTGATAAGATCCTCCTGAGCCTTGTCTGCTCAAGACTAAACAATCCCAGCTCTCTTAGCCTCTCCTCCTAGTTAGATGCTGCAAGCCCTTAATCGTCTTAGTGGCCCTTTACTGGACTTGCTCCAGTATGCCTCTCTCTCTCCCTTGTACTGGGAAGCCCAGAACTGGACCCAGCACTCCAGATGTGCCTCACCAGGGCTGAGCAGAGGAGAAGGATCATCTCCTTCAACCTGCTGGCAACATTCCTCCCAGTGCAGCCCAGGACACCGTAAGGCTTCTTTGCGACAAGGGCATATTGCTGGCTCATGGTCAACTTGTTCACCAAGACCCCCAGGTCTTTTTTGCAAAGCTGCTTTCCATCAAGTCAGCTCCTGGAGTGTATAGTACCGGTGCATGGGGCTTTTCCTCCCCAGATGTAGGACTTAACATTTCTCTTCACTGAACTTCATAAAGTCTGCCCATTTCTCCAGCCTGTTGAGGTCCCTCTGAATGGCAGAACAACCATCTAGCATGTCAACCATTCCTCCCAGTTTTGTATCATCTGCAAACTTGCTGAGGGTGCACTCTGTCCCATCATCTAGGTCATTAATAGAGAAGTTAAACATTATTGGACCCAGTATCAACCTCTGGGATACTCCACTATTGACTGCTTTCTGCTGGACTTCGTGCCACTGATCACAACCCTCTGGACCCAACTGTTCAGCCAATTTCCAACTCACTTGTCCACTTATCTGTCCTGTACCTTATCAGTTCGTCTATGAGAATGTTACAGGAGACTGTGTTGAAAGCCTAACTGAAGTCAAGATAAACATCAACTGTTTTCCCCTCATCCACCGAGGCAGTCATCACACCACAGGAGGCTATTAGGTCAGTTAAGCATGATTTCCCTTTCATAAATCCATGCTCACTATTCCCAGTCACCTCCTTAATGTGTTTTGAAATGGTTTCCAGGATTATTTGCTCAATCACCTTCCCAGGGATCAACGTGAGGCTGACTGGCTTGTCATTCCTGGGGTCCTCCTTCTTGCCCTCCTTGATGATAAAAGTGACATTTGCTTTCTTCCAATGCTCAGGAACCTCCCCAAATCACCACAACTTTTCAAAGACAATCAAAAGTGGCATCACAACAACATCAGCCAGTTCCCACTGCACCTGTAGGTGCACCCCATCGGGTCCCATGGACTTGTATGTGTCCGGTTCAAGAGGGAGAGCTTCAGTTTTAAAGCAGGTCCCATGGGAAGAAGCCTTACTGATGCTTTTTCCAGGTCTTTCTTCAAAACAGACCTTATCAGCTCGTCTTGTACGTGGCCAGATAAACTTCTGGGACAGGTGAGTGCACTTAGGGCCCTGACAGTGAATTTGTGAGGCTGGCTATTAGGATACATTGTCTGATTTGCAGAAGGAGTAAAGTGGAACTCAAAGCAGCCATAACAATGATGAAAATCTGGACTTTGTTCTTCTGTCAGTGGGAAGAAGAAGAAAGGAACTATACAGAATTTACAGGTTTTAATGAAAATTCCACTCTTCTGTGGCTACTATGAGTCATTTTGTATTTACTTCATCTGAGCATCCTTTTCGTGTGTGAAGTTTGACTATACTACCTCCTGAGTTTTTACTACTTCTCGGTCTCTTCTTCAGGAACTGGAGAGCTGAGAACAGATTAAAGCTTGATTAAAGCTCACATGCTTACAGAACTTGCTTAAACTGAGAGGTGCGTACAATGTGAAAGTTATTTACAGGTAGAACAACACAGACTTTCTTTCTTTCTTTCTTTCTTTCTCTC
>NW_009211213.1:0-481 GCF_000690835.1 Fulmarus glacialis
CTGCTTGCTGTGCTGCTGATCATCTTACTGTGCTGTGCTGGGAACAGTTTGGTAACAGCAATGGCCACATGCCTGGGCTGGCCTATGGCCAGGGCATCGCTGCTGTTTCTGTGCTACTGTTCTGGACAGGCTGGAACTCCAGTGTGAACTCGAGTCGAAGGGCTGTGTCCACGCGGGAGCAGGACACCCCAAAGTGTCTGTGGCCTTGGATAAGCCCATGCCAGGTACATCTCGAAGCGTCTGTGGCCGTGGTTATGTCTGTGCCACAGCAGGTATACCTCTGAAGGGATTGTGGCCCAAGGATAAGTCCATGCTGCAGCAGGTGCACCTTGAAACATCAGTGGCTGTGCATGAGGCCATGCTGGAGCACCTCAAAGCATGCGGGCATGGATAAGCCCACAACAGAGCAGGTACACCCCTGGAGGTCATGGGTAAGGCCGTGTTGGAGCAGGTTTGCTCCTGAAGGGACTGTGGCTGTGGG
>NW_009211214.1:0-2819 GCF_000690835.1 Fulmarus glacialis
CTCCCTGCAACCTCCTCACTGCCAGCCTGCATTGGCAGTGGGTAGTAATCAGAGGGCTGTACCAGACCAGGGAGTTTCCTAGCAATGTCCTTAACTCAGGCCCCAGGGAGGCAGCAGACTTCCCTGTGGGATGGGCCTGGTCACATATTGGGCCCTCCATCCCCCTCAGAAGGGAATCCCCCACAATAATTACCCTCCTTTTTTTCTTAGCAGAGGAAGTCATAATGCAATAGGGCTGACTGACTTACCCTGGGCAGCCCCCTGGATGGACCTTCATCTACATCCTCATTTGCCTGGCCCTCAAGTTCCAGGACCCCGTATCTGTTGTGTAAGGGCAACTGGGAAGGTGAGGGAGGCTGGGCAGGGATTCGCCTGGCACCCCTAGCAAGAACCTGTGTCCATTACCCCCCCACACCCTGTCTCTTAGGTCCTCTCCTTCTGCCTGGTGGCAAGAGGGCAGGGGATCCTCTGCTTCTTGTGGAGCCTCCATCTGCTGCCTTTGCCTCAGGGGTGGCAGGGTGCGGCTCTACCAATCTATCTCCCTCTCACACTCCCCGATACTCCTTAACCTCTCCACCTCCTCCTTCAGCTCTGCCACCAGGCTGAGCAGATCATCCACCTGGTCACAGCACACACAGGCGTTGTCTCTGCTGCCCTCCAGTACAAGAGTTGCAGGTGTTTGCTATTTGCAAAGCTAAGCACATGGATTAGGTATGTATACTTTTTCGGTTTTGATAATGAAGTGGCTAAAAAAAGCAACAGTTCATGTAATAGCACATTAAAACCTTTTGTTAGCAAGAGGAAGCTGTAAGTAGAGCAGCATGCATTCCCTGCATCAAATGTGAAATATATATTATACATGCAAATTCTTCTAAAGATGATACGGTTTTATGTAGTTGGTAACAAAACAGAAATACTGTTAAGAAGCAAACTGACATGTTTATCAGTTTCTGGCATATCCCTGAGATTAGCTAACAAATGTAACAAAGCATTAAGGAAAACGCCTGCCTTCTTTCTCACTTCCAAAACATCCCTCCTTCTCCAGTGAAAAATTCCTCACTGATTTTTGGCAGACACTAGCTCAGACCTATTATCTGGCCCTTTGAGTAGTCTAAATTCAGTATCAAAGGAGTACTAGAAAGTTTGGAATATTAATGTAATCCTTGAAGGGATAAAACAAGGAGGGAAAGTGGGATATAGGGGTGTTTTGAAGTTCACAGCTTACAGGAATATAGCTTTGTTCAAAGTCTCAAGGGATGGAAGAGAGAAAAGGAACCTGAGGAACTGCAGTAGGAGGTGCCTACCCCAAGGTCCTTGGTAGGAAGAACAGATTCTAACTACCAGAAAATTCTGGTGGATAAGTACAGCCAAACAGACTTTGAAAGTGCAGGTCAGACGCAGAAAGCACCTATAACAGCAAGTCTTCTAAATGCAGCAGTGGAGGGCTGTAATAGTGAGAACAACTATAACCCATTGGAAGGGAAGAACACCACACACACTTTCACACTCACCCCACACATGAACTTCCATAACTGCATTTTAACATTAGCCTTGTTTTCAGCTTTGTAGTGGCCTAACGTTATATTTTGCTAGAACAAGCTTGTACTGTTTTTACCCCGAAGACTCTAAATCTGGGAAACGCCAGTACTTCATCTCTATGGAAAGTAACAAACCTGAGCCGTGCAGGCAGCACCTCACCTGACACCCTTAGACGTAGCGTATAAAGTAGCATATGCATTTGAACAACTGCAGCTTCAAAGCCGTGATTTGTATACTCTACAAGTGTAATTAATCTGGTATCATCTCCTGCTACGCACTACGTATTAAACACTCGACAGTAGTATTTCATGACATGTAGCATACATGACAAAGAGGCTAGAAGTATATTACACACATGGTTGTAACTGCGGTAAATCACTGTAGCACTGCTTCAATGTCATTCCAGCCAGAAATAACCTACACAACATGACCACCACTTCAGAAAAAAATAAATCACAGGCAATGAAAATATTGCAGCATCCTACAATACTTTATTTTACCAATTATCGGGTTCTAATGAAAACCTGGCACACAGCTGAGTTAATTACAAAGAAAGTGCTCCCAAGGGTTCAGGTCACCTACTGGGACTCAGTCCTCCCGAGCGGCTACCAGCGTCACATTAGCAGATGAGGTGATCTGCAGGAAAAACCTACTTAGGATAATCCTAAGCCCAGAGGAGCTGCGAATTGTAACGATCAAGGAGGTAACGACCAGGTACAAAAGCCATTCTCCTCCAAGAACGGGGGTATGGAAAGCGATTAGCGATACAAGAAGGAAGCCAGTCTCAGCCTGCCCCTTCCCGCTCGGGGCGCTCCCAGGCTGCGGGGCAGGCGCCCCCGGAGCCCCGCGCCCCCGGGTGTTCTCGCAGAGCGGTGCTGGCGACAAAAGCGCCGGTATCGTGTAGAGAGCTACAAAACCAGGCGTACCTAATAGATCGCGGCCTCTCTGCAGAGCTCCAACAGGAAAACTGCTCCCATATTTATAAAAAAAACACTGAGAAAAGCAAAAGACTTCAGAGAAGTGTGAAGAGTTATTGGAGGGCTGAAGCTCATTCCCTGCAGAGAACGAGACCTGAGGAGTTTGATCCATGAGCTTACCATGGCACAGTTTTATCACGGCGCACGTGCACTTAAGAGGGTTCTTCGCTCTCGCAGAGAGACTCCTGAGGAGATCCGAAATTTGAAGCCGATCAGGTAAAGTGATCTGTGCTCGCACCAGCTTCCCGACAGTTGTGGAGAATTACCCTGCTCTAGGACTAAAATTAAGCAACTCTCTAAAAG
>NW_009211215.1:0-24396 GCF_000690835.1 Fulmarus glacialis
GGTACTGTGGAGCCCGAAGGTTAGAGGAACCAGGTGATTACTTTAGTTTTCTTTCAAGGAGCTGCAGTTGCCGCACGGTGGTTGTTCACGGACTTTAGCAGTATTTTGAACATGAATTTTAAGTATTTGCTTCACCCGAAGTAGTACTTCAAGAAGTAACTGGGTGAGGAGGCTTTTGCGGGGTAGGTGTCCTTTCTCCTTTTGGTTCTAAGATACAGAGGTGCGGGATTTAAACACTGCTCATTTTAACCTAGTTCTCTACAGTTCTGATGCAATGCCAGGTAGCATTGTGGGTGCGCAATTATAAAGTGTACGTTAGCTTTTTTATTATAGAAACGTATCATATAATTACTTTAACAACTCAAACATCACACTACACATGCAGCAGCATTTTTAAAAACTTGTCTATCAAGAGTTTTCAAACTGCTCGTTTAGGTTCTCATACAAAGGCAATTGTGCCCATGTAACCTCCTGGAAAATGTCAGTTCCTCTTCAGGGACAGGAAAAAAAAAATGAAGCTGATTCAGGATTATAGACATTGAGGCATTGTTGCATTGGCGTAGCTGTGACCGTGGCTTAGGAAAGGAAATACCCTCCTTCAGAGAAAAAAAGGAACAACAAGTTACGTTCTTCACAATATTTTTAAAAAAGTAGAACAGTTTGGAGCCAAGTGCTTGCAGAGTATCTTGAAGCTTCCACTTGACAAACTCCCCTGCCTATGCCTTGGGCTCTGTGCTCCAGCTGCGCTTTGGTTAGTGCCCGCTGCGTAGTGACTCCAACCTTCGCTGAAGTCGGTGGCTGAAGTTCTTTTGCGCTGGTGATGTTGGTTAACTTGGTTCCTGCTTATATGTATGTGAGCCCAAGCGAAATGTAACCTCCAATGGTTTCATAATCATCGTAGCGTGATTCAGTGCGCGGAGGAGCTGCCACGGTCCAGAAGCTTATCTCTTTTGTTCCTGAAGTGGCGCATGCCAAAGATAACTTACCCGTGTTTGTTAGCTTGCATGATTTTACGTACACTTAAACTGGTCCTGATGTTTATTTTCAGTTAAATACTGGGAAATAACTTTCAAAAGAAGAGTTTTATCTCTTTCAAGGGTAGGTATGGGTCTGCTGAGGAGACTCCTTAATGGTCCATAGCATAGCTAAAAGGAAGTTTACCTTTAGGCGGGCAGTAAGTAATTATCTTTGTTTATGCTCTGAACTCTTGCTTATTGTCCAAAAATGGTGGTCTATCTCAGATTCAGGGAAAATATTTATACCATCAGACTAAATAATGAGGTCCTTGCGGTTTGTGATCTATGTGATTGGACTGGTCAGGATATTTCACTGAATGTAAAGGGCTAATATGCCCTGGGTATTGTTTCTAATGCTGTGAAACTCTGCCTCTTGGATAAAGCCTTAGAAATAATGGGTCAGGTTCCCCAGCTGATGAGTACAGATCTCTTTGGCAGAATGGGACCATTTGCAAAGTACTTGCAAAGAGAACTGGGTAATTGAATAGGGTTGGTGTGATCTTTTATTAAAAAGTGGGATGAGGGAGTGCACAGGGACCTGTAACCAGAAAGCAGTCTTGGAAAGGTCAGCTCAGGAGCCTGTGATGCTGGAGGGCCAGGAAGGGATTTGGATTTGGATAGGGGAGGAGGAGCTTAGATATGTGCTTATTAGCTCTTTGATCCACAGATGCTTCTTGTTCATGTAAAATAATAACGTAAAATGAATAGAGCTTTTTTCCATTTTTCAGCTCCCTAGTACTGAGTGGCCCTAAAAGGGAGCACTTGGGATTGTTATAGATTCAGCGTAACGGGTATCTGCTCTAATGCATTAGAAAGTTCCTGTAAATCAGTGCAGAATACAAGTGCAACTTATTCTTGCAGTTTAGTGGGTTTTTTTAGAGCAGTGACTTTATTTGTAGCATCTGCTCCCAGTCTGTCGCCTCAGCAGCATGGCATAACCTGTGCAAACAGAGCAGTTAAAGGTCTTCTGTAGCAGCAGATTGCACACAAGGAAGCTAGGGCTGTACCACTTACGTATCTTTAATGTTACCTGTTGTTGTATAAATGATTGCTGTGCAAACTGGCTCCTGCTCTTTATTTCTGTAAGTATTTTTACCCATATATTTTAGGACCGGGCTTGTTTGTGTTATTAAGCTGATTAAAGACTATAGCCATAGAGGCATGTTAAGAATAGCATGGCTTATTTCTATAACACTGTGAAGTACAAGTCACAATGGGAGTATTTAGAATATAGAATAGAAACGATTACTGCCCAGACTAATAGCTTTAAAATATCAAACTGCAGTTGGTAGCTGTCCTCGCTTTAAGAGTGTGCTGTTTGGTAGCTAATGGAGAGGTGCAGCTGCACGTTCCTGTGTCATCTCTTTAAGAGGAAAGCACAGATGCAGTCACATTGAAAGTCCATGTCCAAAATTTACTGTCCTGGGGTAACAGAGTTAGGTGACATGCTTTATTCTAAGATCTCAAAGGAAACTTCTCCTTTTTAGTTCTGGCTTATAATGCCACAAAACTAATATAACTTGATGAGTATCTGGCAAAAAAAGTTGTTGCTATTTCCCATCAGTACTGTTTTGTCTTAGCACCTGGGAATTTAGTCTGAGCAAGGACTGAGATGGTTTTGAAATTAAGCCATGCATCTCCTGAGCAGACGTTCAGATGTTCCAGATTTAAAACCTGCCCAGGGAAGTGATGCAGCTCAGACTTAAGTACCAACAATCAGCATGGTAAATGTTTAAGGCTAAAAACAGGTCCCCTCTTTTCTCACCCTGTATGGCTACTTATTTATGTGTAACATTAATTTGCTGCTTCTATTGCACTTTCTCCGTTTTTATGTAAGATGAACAAGTTGTAAGTCACACTCTTCCATGCGATCTCAGCTAGCCAGGCTCCCGGTGGTGACAGAACCATCAGCAGATGTAGCTGAAGCTGAGGGAGATGGTCAGGTTCACGTCCTGGACAGCTCTCTGTGAAGGTCGGTCGGCTGATCTGAAACTGTAGCACTTGCTGAACAGTGACCAACACTGCCCTGGCCTGCTGATATGCGATTTGAGTCAATATAGTGAGTTTCTTAAATTACGCTTTTGTGTCAAGTCTTGATCAGGCTTTTTTTTGAAGCTGACAGCTATGAACAGATTTACCACACACTCCACTCGTGTGTTTTCCTCTTGAACATATATTAATGGATCTGCAACAGGGAACATACACGCAATGCTGACAGATCCATGGTGTCCAGTTAAGTTGGTTTTGGAACAGCCCCAATAGCCCGGACAGTCACGGTCATGCCCACTGAAGTTTCCTTGCCCATGCCGATGGTAGGGCTGGCCAGAAAAGTTGCTGCATTGTGGACTTGCATGTAAAACGCTGCGTGAAGCAAGGACGTGACTGCATGATGAGAAACGTGCCCGCTTAGCAAAGGGGGCACAAAGTAGATTTCTGATTTCTCTTGCTGTATGAAGGCTACCTACTCCTCTCTGTAAGCAGAACCTTCTGTTCCCAGCAACTGGAAAACTGCTTTGGCATAAACAAGACAGAACTTGCATTTGTGCATAATTCTTCAAGGCACAGTTATGCAAATCAGTTGTAAAGTAGCAGTGACTTCAGAAAAATTAGAGTTCAGCTGAATGTTTTAGCTGGATAGGTTTCTCTAGTAAAGGTTAAGTTAACCCTTTATCACTTGCCAATGACGTGGAGTAGCTGCTTTATGCTGTAGCATTTTCTGATTGATAGAAGGAGTGGCAAAAGATGGATGTGACTTGGACTCAGAAAAGTATATGTGATTGTTGCGCAAAGCACACAACTATATCATCAACAGGTATATTTGCATCAGAGGCAAGGATTTAGTCTGTGAAATGATTGACGTTGTTAACAAAACAATGTAATAAAAAAAAAGCTTATTACTAGGCAGTGTTAAGTGTATCGGCAAAGATGCTGGGGAAAAAAAGCTTTTTGTATATGCAGTTCAGATGATGGATCTTTGTTCTTATGTGAGCAGTAAAATTATATTTAATAAATGATGGTGATATTGAAACAGTTTGAAAGAATAGTAATTAAATGTGTGTTTTTTGTGGCATTGATTTTTGTAAAGTGGTTTGGGCCTGTTCCATTAGTAATGCATAATGGCATTCCTAGGAAACATATCGTAGCACTGAAATGTTAACTTTACCATTAAGTTTGTGTAGGTGGCCCGTTTGGACTGCATTCATCACAGCTCTTCAGGCTCGTTTCAGTCACGTTTGCAGCTGCATGATCCAGATGTGTAATTTACAGTAGTATGGCTTTTAAATATCCATGTTTTCCCTCTCCTGTTAACTTTGGCGGCTACTTGGTGAATATTATATTGTCATGTTAGCCCGTACATTCTGCCTACACCATCTGGGTCTGCATATGTTCATGACCCCTTGGGAAAAGGTGAAAAATGCATCTTCTACAGCTGGTCTTGGAAGTTAAAGAGAAAATGTTTGCCTTGTGTGTTCTCCCCTTTCTCCCCCCCGGGCAATTTGCAGTCCAAAAAACTGGAAGCTGAAGTTAAATGGAGATTATATGTCACAGCTTAGAATGCTGATTTTAATGTACAAAGAAATACCTGGTAAACTATGTTCCATTTTTCAGGTTTTCAGGATGAATCTGGAAAAACTCAGCAAACCAGAACTACTGACGCTGTTTAGCATCCTTGAGGGAGAATTAGAAGCAAGAGATCTTGTCATAGAAGCCTTAAAGGTATGTTGTAAGTACCACGATAAGAGACAAAAATGACAACAGTACTATTATAAGTTCTGCAGAGCGCTTGCATCCAAGGTGAAGTTCAGAGGAAAAGATTTAATACTGGTTCAGAATCCCATCTTAATATCACTAGTATTAGATAATAAATGCTGTATATCATTGTGTGTCTTGGAATTCTTTATTGAAAGCTGGCTGCAAGAAGCATTTCAGTGTTGAAATAGTGTTATGCACGTGCTTTCATCCTTTCTGATAAAGAACCGAGTATTTCTGCTATCGTGAGAAATGTAAAAGGTCTATCAGACTTCCTTTGTTGGTTTTGTTCTCCTTTAGTACAGAGGGTTTCTTAAAGCAGAAACTTTTCTCGCCAGGAGGGATCACAGATTAGTCTTTTAGCGAGAATAACGTCACACTAAGAAAAAAGAATCCGTGGCTTTGTATTGTACTAAGCCAATAAAAGCTGGCACTGCTGCTGAGAGCAGCAGACCTGTGTGCTCAGCTACTTAAGCATTGGTGTAACCTTCCAGTGAAGTAGATAGCAGTTAAAACTAACCCATCAAAAAAGTTAGTTTCAACCCATGTCGGTGCAGCTGGTGTCATGGTTGTGTGAGCACTTGTGATGGGACAAGGCAGGGGGTGGTGCTGGAGCAAGTGGAACCTCTTCTTGCAGGGATAGCTTGTGCTGCAGGAAAACTGTGGCCGAAGTGGTGTTAGCGTATGTGGTGTTAGCTCTGTGCTTCTGCTTCCCTTTTTCAGGTAGCATGGGCTATGGTACTCTGTGGCCAGTTTGGTGTGTTAATGTTGAGCCTAGAAAATACTTAAAAAATGTGTAGTCCATGTGTAATACTGCTGCTTTTTGAAGGATGCTTAGTTGACACTCAGCCTCAGTAAGGTGGAAAAAAAATAGTGGTATAAATTATGGAAAGGGTCAATTTTTGAAGAAATAAGTTGTGACAGTGTTGAATATTAAAGGCTTTTTCAAGATGACCTGTCACTGCTCACAATGTTTAAACTTTCAGCTGTTTCAAAAGAGGAATGGCAGCTTGCAGGCCTGAGACTTGTGGGGACTTGGTTTTCCAGCAAAAACTTCTGTAGCTTGATTCCAAATACAAACACCTTTTGGGGGGATGGAGGGAGATCCTCCTCCAAAACAGTCGGGACACTTATGTGTTTATTGTTAATTGTTTTTGCGTTTAGACAATCTCAAAACTATTGATTGGGTGGAAGGCCTGGCTTCTCTCTTGGAACAGATTTGCAAATTTCTCCTCTGTCCTGGGATCAGTCTTCTAATTCTGTGTGGTCAGAATGTGTTACCAAAACAAGCATCACTTTAATATCGCAGTGTGAAATGTGTGTAAGGGAGCACAGAGGGACCGATGGGCAGGAATGTAGCAGCTCTGTTCCAAAGGCTGTTTAACATGTACCTTCCAATAGCAGAAAGCAATTATCTTTTCTGTTGAAATTTAACCTGCAGTTCCCTCTTGCATGAGGAGATTAATATAGTCAGAATACCCTTTGACATAATTTGTCAAGTACTTATGACTGGGAAGAAATTAAATGAAATTGTAACCTATACTTGATAATTATGTAGTATAAAATACCAAGCTAATAAAAGGTTAGTGCTTTTTCCCCCCCTTCTGTAAGGGATATGCTGTAATGTTTCGTCTCAAGAATGCGAGGAAAGCTGAAGGTAGTAGGAAAAGGGCGGCAAAAGCTTCGAACTGGAGCTGGCTCTTGCTGCCCGCCGCCCTGCCTCCTGAGCGCGACCTCACGGGACAACGAAACCCCTCCAAAACTGGCCGTGCCTGCAGCAAATGGTGAGATGCTGGAGGTCTCCAGCTGTGCTGTTACTCGGGTCCAAAAGCCGTGTTCAGTAACGCCGCAGCTCAAGTCCGGCTTCCTGCTGGCGGAAGGCTGCGTTGCCCTTTCGATACGTGAAAGGAAAAAAAGTCATGAACTACTTAATCTGGTGGCTGGACAGAGTTTCGGAAGCAGAAAACTCCCAGCTTTGCTTTGTCCATTTATTTGGAATATACAACTAGAGAAATTCTGGCCTTACTGTGCTTTTCTTTTTGTTTACTGATAGTAACTGTGGTAACAGCTTTAGAGTGCTTCACCAGCTGAAATAGTTTTATTGTGTGTGACTGTAATTAAAGGAAAACCCACCTTGCTAATCTGTTTACTCATGTTTTGATACATATAAAAATGCTGCCCTGAAGAAAAGCCTTCTAAGACCGAATGAAAGCTTGAAACTCTGAGAGCATTTAGTTTGACTTGCATGCGTGGGGTAGATTGAGTGTTAACTTGCACTGAGAGGGGTCGAAACATGCCGGGCTGGTGGAAGCGTTGGTTGTTCTGTGCACAATCATCTGGCTGTGGGCCCGCAGCTGTCTCTCTGTTCCCCCAGTGTTACGAACGGTGCATTCTGCCTCTGCCATCAGATTTCTTTGGAGGCGTGATAGTTTTATGTTAAGTGGATGTGTATGTTGGAAAGAGGCGGACTGGAACCTGAACTTTGTTGGAGGATTGCATGATCTTAAACAATGGTGGTGTTTTTCTCCACCAGTTACATTAGACACATAGATGTCAGTGGTTAAAAATCAGAGGTTTATCTGCGTATTTACTTCCCATATAGTAAGACAAATGCATTTCCCCCATGAGCTGATTTGACTCCTAATTCAGATTTAAATGTTTCTGAACTCTCTAGATGTTTTGAGGTAGATCCTTTGGTACATTATAGGAAAGAACAAGCATTTGCAGAGAAAGAGAGTACCTTAATTTGTAAACTTGTAATTTGATTATAGTACAGTTTGCAATAATTGATATTCGTGCATGCTTAGAGAAGAGCATTTAGCATCTGGCATTTAGCAGAGAGAATCCACGCATGCAGATGACAAAGCCTAAAATAGTTTTCTCCTCCCTCATGCTATCAGGCACTTGTTGGCTGCCACTGGCCCTGTTTCTCTGTGTCAAAATCAAGCTGCTGAGCCTGGCTTTCCAGAGACTGCTTGCTTAATTTGCTCCTTCATTTTCCTCCCTTTTCTTCACCTCCCCTCCCCAAATCTTCGCCCTTTCTTCCGCACTACTGGGTTGTCCCTGGGTGTCTCTTTGCACCCTGCCTGGAGCCAGCATCCCTCCTCTGCATGCTGGGGGAAGGGGTTTAACTCCCAGGTTTGTTTGTCTGGTGCTCACATTCATATTATAAAGAGCAGTTGTTAGGTCACCTCTAATCGATACCTTTACCATATTATGACTTGCCCTTGCTGACTTCTCTCCTTTCACTGTTTGGTTTTTTTTTTCCTGTGGTTTACTTTTTTCTTGTGTATTGTTTTTAATTGAGTGGTGAGCGTTTGTGATAGGGACCATCATCTCTCCCTGTGCATTTGCATTGAACCTGGTCTTGACTTTAGACGTCCATTTCAAATTGCAATGTCACTTCGATTCAAACACAAGACACTAGTAAAAGGATTAAGTGAACAAATCTACTGTATTCAAAATACTCTTTTCAGTGCTTCAGTTTGCTTCCTCTATTTTAAAGCGTTTTTGAAAAAAAACTTTTTTTTTTCCTGAAAGTAGCTTTCTGTCTACTACATAAATCTCAATGTTCTCCTCAGAACAGACTTTAAGTCTCACTTCTTATTGTGCTCCTTTTCCTGTAGTTATAATAGTATTTAAATCATCCAAACAAACAGATGCTGTCAGAGGGTTGCATAACACTAAGGGCTGGATTCTTGGTCCTTATTGCTGTGTAGAAAGGATTGCATGCGTGAACCACAGGTTAGTCTTCTAAAATAGCACACCATGATTGGAAACAATTCAGTATTTAAATAGGTCTCTATCGCTATGTTAGAGCACTTTGTTCCCTGCCCCCTGCTCTTTAAATGAGGATTTTCCATACATTAGAAATGAACTTCTGTTTACTTTTAGAAAACAGGAAACAGCTTTTTGGCTTATTCTTTTATGTTAATAAGGCCGTAGGCAATTTACACTGGAATAGAAACTATCTATTTTGTGTTAATGACTGGGAGCTGGTATTCATTGCTTTGCTTCTGAATTCAGTGGTTCACTCTATAAAGCAGTATTAATGCACTGCAAAATTAAGTGTTCGTTTGTCAGTGGATTTAGAAATTAAGTTTACAGTGCAGTTTCAAAACCTAAAAGTCTACCCCTTGTTCAAATAAAAGAAAACTTCAGTAATATAAAACCTTACTGCAGATGCTAGTAAATCTTTCACAGATGGGGCAAAATGGGCTTTTGCATTGCTTATAAAGCAGCTTAGATCTAGCAGGGTTCCCATGGGCGCTGTCCTGCTGGAATGCAGGCTTTTCTTACAGCTTTTCTTGCAAGTTTGGGGAACTTTTTGTTTATTTCTTGCTTGAAGCAGCACTGTGTGCCAGTATCTTTTGAAAGACTGATTCTCTCTACCTTCTCAGTATGCAGATAGGTCCTGAATGAGGTGTGGGAATGGCTTCCACGCTGGAATGGCTCCAGCTCTGAATGTCAGCCGTCCGGGTGTCATCAGGCTCCCTGTTTTAACGGTGACCAAAGTGCAGTTCGTGAGCACGGTACAGTCCCTGGGCCATCGTCACAAGTATGCTGGGAGCTGTGCGTGGCCAAACTCATACGGGATTTGTACCGTCTGTGCTACAGACCAAAAGTTCCCAGGGAAAGAAGTTGCAGTTTTGTGCTGCTTGACATTTCCCAAGAAAATTTCTTACATTTTTCAAAGCTGATAACAGGTTTTATGTGGGCAAATCTGGGTAGCTCTCGTTTATCTGGTTTGTTCACTTGATATAATGATGGCAATTAAGACAGATACTGTATTTGAGCAATATAATTTCTGCTGCGTGGATCTCTGCTAGGCATTGCTTCAGAGCTGGAGCTAAAGTAAGACTCGGAATCCCACTCCAGCATTTTGACATTTATTTTTGTGCAAAGCAAGTGGTCCCCACCCCCATTTCCCTTCTCTCCATCAGCGATTGCTGTGACCTCAGCTTGTCTTTATTCCCAATATCTGTCTCTGGGGAGAGAAGCTAATAAGGAAGTTCAAGGCAGTAAGAAGCTATTTAAAGATTATACCACTCTCTGCAACATAAAGGAGGAACTTCTGTGCAAATTATTACTGGAGAACTGCATACGCAGTAACTACGGTTAATTAACAGTGTGTTTGTGTTGTGCCGAGGGTTAAAACCTAAACTCTAAAATTACAGGCAAGAGTAGTATTCTACTTTGTGTCCAAAAAAATACTTGAAACATGTCTTGGAAATTCCCCATTTGATGTTCCAGTAAAGCAAGTTCTAAAGATTATTGAAGGCAGAGAGAAAATACTGTCTCATAAACAAGGTTTCAGAAAAAGGAAATCTTTTATAAAAAAAAAAAATTACACACATCAATTATGGGAAACATTCATCCCAAAACAGTCTAGAA
Source organism: Fulmarus glacialis (assembly GCF_000690835.1). Classification (NCBI taxonomy): domain Eukaryota; kingdom Metazoa; phylum Chordata; class Aves; order Procellariiformes; family Procellariidae; genus Fulmarus; species Fulmarus glacialis. The sequence continues at coordinate 10,161 of NW_009211215.1, forward strand.
ATCCCAAGAGGAAACAGTAGCTTTTCCCTAACAAAGTGAAGCCTTTGCTTTGCCTGCCTGCACAGGAAACATCTCTTCAGTTGTGTCAGATACTGTTTCTGCTCAATAAAATCAGAATTATCTCTTTTCAAACAGACTAGCAGTGGTCAATTACCCTAACTTGAGCTAAAAGCCAGCCAGTTTAAGGTGGTACCCTCTCTGCGTATGCCTAATTCTTCTGATTGTCAGGAGTTTTATTTTTAATAGTTAACGTGCGTAGCTGCTTCCTTTTTTCAAGAGCAGCCCAAGCTTAAATGTTATCTTTTTTCCTGTTGGGGGAGGGCAATTTAATAGTCTTCAAAATCACCAAATAGTCCATTTAATTGCTTTTGGAGTTTGAGTGCTTTGATAGGAAATTCGTAAGTCTGCATATTTGAGATGATACAGGTGGAGATACTAAATTAGAGAATTATCTAATCGCAGAAGATTGCATCTTCTTTCAAAGTGCAATCGATGTTGTTGGAAGCATGTGTGTCATCTCTGGTTTTTCAGATTAAATTTTCCACTCCTAAGTTAACAATGCTTTTTGTAACTTTATTTCCTTATTATTGAAGCTTGATTTCCTGTGGATTTATATGTTTGAATAAGTTGATGCTGCGATCTGAGATCTGAGTTGATTTTTTGCGCTCATTAATAGAATATTTCTCCTTCATCATGATGTTGCTTCTGTTTTAAAAGTTGAACAAAACCTATATTTAAGACTGAATTCCAGTTCAGACAGGACAAAATCAAAATTGTTAGAGATGGTTATACAGGACCTCCAGCGTTAGTAGAAGAAGTTGAGCTGAAGAGTTGCCTCAGTGAGGAGCATAAGCCATGGGAGGAGTCACTCATGTATGTGACAGTTCGGTACCTGTATGAAATAACCTGTGTAGATCATTGCACTGTGACTTAATTTTAGAAAGGCTGTCCCGATTATTTTAGCGACAGAGGTGACTGCTCAGCAGGACCTGTAGCACAGAGGTGTCATGGGCAGCAGCTTGAAAATCCGTATTTGCATTTCCAAGTGCATGGTGGCCCAAATGCCAAAGCACTGGAGTTGTTTTTGTAAACTAGATGTGGTTGGTGTAGGATGACCTGTTTAAGACTTTTCCTAGTCTAGACAACTTTAATTAAATGTTTATGCTCTGTTGGCTACTGAAGAAGAATAGCTGGACTTCAGAAAGCTATTAATGTTATGATAGTCTCATCTGTTTGTCATGCTAGTTCAAAGTAGCAAGGAAGAACTTCTTGTTCTTCCCCCGATGGGAAATAAACCACCCCACTAAATCCAACAGAGTTTGGAGCCCAACGCTGCCAGGAGCAGAGGAGAAACACGGCTTTTGTTACACCTTCAGTTCTTGCAAGAAATCAGAGGTTATAGGTAGTGGGTGTGACCTTAATCCCAGTTCTTTAAGCTTTTATTAGAAAGAACTTGCCCAGAAGTAAACTTTTCAAATGTTGCCCCATTTCCTTATGCTGTTAAAGCACTGGTGCCCTTCTGACGGGTTTCCCTCGTGTTTCTGTGTGGCTGTAGAGTGACCGGCACCGGGGTGGCTTGGGTTTAAGGGAAGAGCAGCTCATCTTTCAAAACAGTTAGGCCAGCTGGATGAATATCCCAATTTGTATTTACAGACTTTTTAATGCTTGAGTCACTTAGAAATTCCCTGCACACTTGCAGTGAGGTTTGGTTGAGTCACTTTTATAAATGCTTCAGAATAACTGAAGATTCCCTGCCCCTCAAAAAAAAAAAAGCCTGCAGTTTTTCCGGTGATTCATTAAACCAGGGGCAGCTCATTACCCAGGGCCGCCCTCCCATTTCCAGGGCTGATCTTTTCCTTCCTCTTCTTTTTTTTTTAAATGTAAAGTTAGAACAATATCTTAAGCTCTGATCAAAGGTATCCACTGTTCCTGGTGGATATTACTGATAAAGAGGGAGGGGTATTTGTGAGTGTGAGCTGTTCCTCTGTATTTGTTTACTGCAAGGGTTAAAATACAACTCCAAACCCGTATCCTAGGACAAATGTCCCTAATTGAATTTGGTCGTTGAGGAGATATGGAAGGAAAAGTATTTTGTTTTGGGTTTTTTATGCCTCTTGTCAAGGTAATGCATACACTTCTCCCTTTGAGAGCAGAGATTTACTTTTATTAATTTTTTTGTGCTAATCACATGGTCGCATCTTAGAATATAGGCAGGACCAGAAAATCTCATCAGCTATTTGAGTAAAGCGAAGCTTTATTGTTTATCAGTCCTCTGACCTATAAAGCTTAGTTACAGCAGTTTGCTTTTCTGTTTCAGTATATCTGTACCAACTGGTGTGTGGGGTGGAGTCTAGAGCATCACTGTTGCTCTTGTATGCTTGAGGGAAGTGTTTGCATTTTCGATACAGTTTACTGGGACGTCAGAAAACAACCATTCCGATAAATACTGGCTTCTAAGTTGTCTTTTCATTTTAGTCAGACTCAGTCTTTCCTATCTAAAAGATGTCCTTAAGCAGTCCCATAAGAAATGGGTAACAGTTAGCCATTGATAGTTTGCCATTCTTGTTAGCTGAAAGGGTTTCTGAAGAAGCGCGTGGCGAGGCTGCTGCAGTTTCCCTCTGTATTCCAGGCAGGCAGCTTGTGTTCCACCCTGCGACAGCTGAATGCCGTTTCACAGCATCGGCAGAGTCGGGGCTTTGTGGAGCTTGTGCTAAGAGCCCTTCGCCAACTCTGAAAAGCTACTGTGTTTGATTTGGAAGGGCTTACTTTCCATTTATGCTCAGAAGGATGCCCAGACGTGAGCAATGCATACATGGAAAGCTGAAGCACACCTGGCAGCGTGCAGGCAGCATTTGTTTGGAGCAGTCTCTCAAGGCAAACACGTCATGCGTGTGCTCTGTCAAGAAAAGTGCAGCTAGTATGATAACTTTGTTGGTCACACAGTGCCTTGCTAGTTAAACATGCTAAAGCACGCTTTAAATTAAACTACTTTAAAGGTGATAGCACACTTTGGTTAAAGGTACTGGGGCTCTTGCATTTCAGAGAAATGTGTTGTAGGTAACTGGTGCAGAGGAAAGCCCCCATCTTTCTCTATAGCCTCACTAAGAACTATGCAGGGTAGTACACTATCATTTATATGCTCTAGAAAAGTAAAAGTAAGAATTATCTCGTAAGGACTGGTTACCATGACTATAATGAATCAAGAAGAAGCAAATTTAAACCTCATATTTGGAAGGTATTCTTTCTTGGCAGGGCGCATCGGCTTTGCCGTGCATGGGATTGTGCTGTCAGTGAGACACACGGGAATGGAACACCGTCACAGGTTTTTCACAAATGCATAGCATTTGGCCCGTAACCATCTCAATCATTGAAATCAGTGATTTAAATTTCTTGGAGCCAAGATAAGTCAGCTCTGAGGGCTCTTTTGAATCTAGGTCTGTTTTCCCTCTTATGTCTTTTGTTGCATGGATATCTGTTTTCATGTGGTTTCTTATCATGGTGGTAAACGTGTAGGTAATATTTCAATATCTGTGTGTCTATGAAATTCTCTTTTGTTTTTTAAAACTTCATAGTAGTCATTCAGTAGGATGAGGCTATTGGTATCCTAACAAACAGATTTCCAGCTGCAATGGCCAATTTTAAACGTTGTAAATGTAAAGCCTAGTACATGTGAGTTTCTTTAATTCTTACATGTCACCAAAAGAAAACTAATCATTCCTATCTTGCTTCTTGAGCAACTAAACTTTGTTTAGTCTGGATGAGAATATTAAGGATTTTATTAACAATTTACGGATTTATAGGCTATTGCGAGAATAAAACTCTTTAATTGCTCAACATGGAAATTCTTTGATGGTGACATAATCAAGGCAACCACACAACTGCTCTTCACTGGAACAACAGTAAATGATTAAATCTTTTGTTGAGCAAGAATTGATACTTACCTTCTTTCCTTTCGCACGGTTGTGGAATGTAAGTCATGGACATAGATACAAGTAGCTGTGGTATGAGGATGTTAGTAGACTGAATATATTGTGGAGATGCTGTGTTCTTAAGCAAGACTTTCCTTTGTTTCTAGTTTGTTTGGGGCCACCTGGTTAAAAGACATTGTTCAATTGGAGGGACAGTGAGAAATTAATCGAGCACATGCTTCATATAACCGCCCCCCCACACACTTTTCAGAGTGCCTGTGAATAGTATGTATTTGCTTGTGTTGCAGCTGTGGAAGTGCAAGTGTTTTTTGCAAATTTTTTCAAGACTCAAGTATCTTACCTGGAGAGCAGGTGGCTTCTAGGAGCAGTTGTGAGGCAGGGGGACATCCAGCTGTGCGGTGCTGATTCAGCCTGCGAGAACTGGGCTCGCTTGCAGTATTTGATCCTTCTAGATTTTATTGTCTTTATTAGTAGGGGACCATCAACTTTTGCCCATTTTAAATGTATTAATGTGGGGTTTTATTATCTGGGAGCCTAGCTGAAATCTTAAATGTTAACAGTTTAAAAATCCCTTCTGGTGATAGAAGGATTATTGTCCTCACCATACACTTAACTTTTCATAGTCTTAACTTGATCAGAGTCTGCCATTAGAGGAATAGTATGTGCATCTAGTATGTGAAAAACATGGTGTTTGTCCCCTTGTTACTGGTCTCGTCAGAAATGGCAAGGTCCAGATGGGCTTTGGAGATCACACAGGTGGTGTGGACTGCGCTGCTGTTCAGCAAAAAAAAGGTTTGTCTTACGAATTACTGTCTCTTTCTTGTCTCTTAACCAAGGACATTTAACATGACACACTTGTGTTTTTTCCTTGCCTGAATACTCTTATTCTTATAGCAGATAACAGGATACGAATCAGACTGTGTTAAGATCCTTTATCTCTAAGTGGAAGACTGGGGAAGAGGAATATTACAGATTACTATAAATTACTTTCTTCTTTAGCTAGTTTTCTATTTTAAGTATATTGAAATGTGAATTTGTTTTTGTATTGCAGGCCCAGCATAGAGACACGTTCATTGAAGAACGCTATGGGAAGTACAACATCAGTGATCCATTAATGGCTTTGCAGAGAGATTTTGAGACCTTGAAAGAGGGAAATCATGGTGAAAAGCAACCAGTATGCTCCAATCCGTTATCTATTTTGAAAGTGGTGATGAAACATTGCAAGAATATGCAGGAAAGAATGTTATCCCAACTAGCTGCTGCGGAAAGCAGGCACAGAAAGGTAAGTTTTGCTTCAAATAAGTGGTGCAGAAGTTAATAGTTGCATTTTGATAATACCTTAACTTCAGCAAAAACACTTAAATGCCTTGAGTTTTAGTAACTGAAAGGACTTTGCACCTTTGTTTAAACTTCACACTCAATAAAGGCAGCTGGTAAGCTTATTAATTGTAATTCCAAAATTTGAAATATGTGCAAGATGTTTTTGTTAGGACACACAAAGAAGGAACTAGCTTATTCACAGCTGGGAGGTATAGGGCTTACCAAAATGTAAGAAAGGATTTCTGGAAGTTTGAATTCTCAGCGGACGTATCACTGTTCTACTTGTGACTTCTCAGTGATCGTTGAAGAGCTGGTACCAGCTGCTTATGGGAGTGCACCTCCTTGTGCTTTCCTAAGAAAGTATGGCATGACCAAAACTATTTTTCATGCTATTTGGCCTCTTTAATAAAGCAGCTGTTATTCTTCATATTTAGCTTTACCATATATTGACACCAATGAAGCGCTTGGTCCACATGTCAAACTGTACTTGCACAGAGGTTTGCTCCTCTGGCATACTGTAGTTTACTGGAGGAGCATAAAGTTGCACACAAGTCTGAAGGCAAGAGTCCACTGAACTCTGCTTCTTGGAGTCTTGCTACAACATACTCTCTTTATGTAACTAGTTAGCTCTTAAAAAAACATGTTTACATGTTTGTTTTGTCCTGCAGTAAATTTAAACAAGTCAAAATGATTGAAGTATTTGTCCCTGCTATGTAGTCAGGGCAGAGAATAATTGCCCAAGAATACATCACTGGAATCTGCAACTGGGAGGAGCTCTGTGGAGCATGCCTGCAGTCACCTGCATTGCAGCACTATATCATAACCTCTTCACAAACTTCTTTTCCATCTTAAAAAATAGCTCGGATTTTTGCTTTTACTTGCGTCAGTGGCAGACTATGAGGTGGTGCCGTTACACTGGTGTCTAGAAGCGATCTTTTACCATGTCCAATCTAGGTGTATGTTTGACTAGTGCCTGGGCCAACACCATTTTGTATTTTTTCAAGTATGTCACTCTTGCTTTCATTAAAACTTACTAAATCATGGGCAAAGATCTCAAGTACAAGTAGTTGCGTTCTGTTTTTAATCAAAAGGTTCGAAGTCGAACCCTCTGTTTCATTGCTCATCAGCATAGGGGTTAAAGTTTATTTTCCCGTAATCTGTTTTGATGGGGTTAAGATAGAGCAAGTTCCTTTCAGTCTGTGAATAATCTGAAGCATTTCTGTTGCAAAAACCTTACTATGACATAAGCAACCGGCCAGCTTGACTTTTACATCACAGACACTATGCTTAGGGTGGGCAGCTGGAGGTATCTTCAGCTTTCGGTTTGTCTTCTAAGTCACTGGAAGTAACAGCAAGGCTGTGTGTTTCACTTTTCAGCCAAGTATCTAGCTAAATCATGCTTTTACAATCAGGTATTTTTCACTTTCTCATTCTATCCTTCCTGTCTCCTTCTGTAAAAAGGTTCCTTGTGTACTTAAAGAAATTTAAGCGTTGTTTGGAAGCTTAAATTTCAGGAAGACCGAGGAGCTGCTAAATTCATGGTGACCACGTGTTGGGAGAGCCTAGAGTTTTGGTGGTGAGATACAGCAGAGTCTCTTGGGAAGTTTGTATTCCAGCTTTTTTGTTGAGTTAATAGAATTTCAGTTATTCATGTAATTCAGCATTAAAGCTGAAGGAGCTCCTTAACTGGGTCCTTATGGCAAGCAGTTTCATTTCAAGAGCTCATCTTGTTCTTAAGTGGAAGAACAAATCAATGTTCTTTAAAATAAACTTTGCACTGCAGTCCTCAAATCCCCTGTAAGAAACTGGGGGAGAAGCCTGTATGCAAATTACTGCTGAAACAGTAGCGAGGATCGTCTTGTTGTAGTTGTTAGTGCCCTGTGTCTCCTGGATGCACCTTCTCTGGGGCAGTGCCTCTGCTCCTGCTGGGGCTTATATTAGTGATCCTGCCAGGAAGTTCTGACAAGGGCACCATACAACCAAGGACGGATAGCGTGAATTTCTCAAGGCTATTCTGCACTTCGGAGGAAAAGCATGCAATTTAGATATTAAATAGTAAAGTAAAGACATATACAGTGGAAGGTTTTCCTAACTTCTTTCGCAAACTGACTCAATTATATCAAATAATAATGTAGTACTGTAACTTGTCCAGAAGCTGCTTTTATGTGATTTTGAGTTGGATTCGGATGTCTGAGTCTGCAGTGGTTGCCCTCCCGTGTCATTGTCACGGCTTTGGACCGTGTGCGAAGGCGCTGATCTCTCCCTGTGTTACGCCAGCTTGTAAGTGTGCCTGGGCATTGAAGTGACCGATGTTTGTTTGGCAGGTGATACTGGACCTGGAGGAAGAGAGACAGCGGCACGCCCAGGACACGGCGGAGGGGGATGATGTCACCTACATGCTGGAGAAGGAGCGGGAGCGGCTCACCCAGCAGGTATGCTTTGGGAGCTGGTAATTACCCAACCCACGGAAACCCCGGGCTCCTGGGTGGTGAACTCGGTAGTGATGTCTAATTGCACCTTCGTGTTGAAAGAGTAGTAGGGACCTCCCTCCTCTGTAAGGCACTCCTAGCTTTTATCATTTCGATATGAAAATCAACCTTAATTTTTCAGGGTGTTTTGGTAGCTGAGCAGTGCTAAAAGCTATTAATAGGCAATCAAATGCTTTGAAATCTTACTTCAGCCTGAAATCTGAAAGTTCTCAAGAACAGGGCTGCACTTACAAATGATAGGGCTCTCTAGTATTCCAAATTCAGAATAAGTCATGAAAGATTTCCTGGGGGGGTTACTCAGAGATGATAATAAATATTTAAGCTACTGTTTTCTGTTATTCAAGCACTGTAGACTTTATTAAACATATATAACACGTCAGCATTTTAAAGTCTAAATGCCTTTAAAAGGCAAACTGACCGAGTAGTAAATGAGGTGGAAGGCAGCTTTGCTCCAGATCGCCTCTTCAGTCAATGCATGGCAGACTGGGTGTATATCTCACTAAAGGTCAATTGAATTTCATACATGATAAAACTACTAGTAAGTAATAATTCTTAATCTGTGCAACTTGAGTCATACAAGACTGTCTGGCAGATACCTGGGGCAAGAACCTCTTTCTTAGCCGTTGCCATCTTTTACTGTGTAATTTCTCCAAGATGCATAGTAACCACTTTCCCTTTTGTGGCATTATACTTCATTTACTTTCAGGAGGTTTTGTAGTTCCCTTGCAGTCTTTCTTGTTCTTATCTTCCAGTTGGAGTTTGAAAAATCCCAAGTGAAAAAGTTTGAAAAAGAACAGAAGAAGCTGTCAAGCCAGTTGGAGGAGGAAAGGGCACGCCACAAGCAACTGTCTTCCATGCTTGTAGTGGAGTGCAAGAAAGCCACAGCCAAAGCAGCTGAAGAGGGGCAGAAGACAGCAGAACTGAGCTTGAAATTGGAAAAAGAGAAGAGTAAGGTGAGTAAGCTGGAAGAGGAGCTGGCGTCCAAGAGGAAGCGGGGTTTACAGATGGAAGCACAAGTAGAAAAGCAGCTCTCGGAGTTTGACATTGAAAGAGAACAGCTGAAAGCTAAGCTGAACAGAGAAGAAAACCGTACAAAAGCACTCAAAGAAGAGGTGGAATGTCTGAAGAAAGCCCTGAAAGAGCTGGAGGCTTCTTGCCAGGAGCACACTCCTGCCGAGCCTTTGCAGCCAAGCCTCTCAGTGATGTCCAGAGGTGTTGCAACTGACAGTCCCACCGTGAAGTCTGTGCCTTGCCAGACAGAGTGTCTGCAGGCAGACCGAGCAAATCCTGCCAGCACAAGCAAAGCTGTACACACCGTATTTCCCAGCCCTACTACACCTACTCATTCCTATGCAAAATCCAATGGTCATTGTGATACAGACATGCAGATGAGTAGTGAGCTACTGCAGACAAATGCAGCAGAGAACCAGGCTCAAAAGGAGAAATCTGGTGGTGCAGCCTCAGAAAACACAGTTGAGAATGGAAGTTCTCCTGTAAGAACAGAGTCACCGGTGCATCTGATGTCCCAGCTCCCTTCTAGTGCGGTCTCTCTGTCTCCCAGCAGCACAGCTGCCTCCTCTCTAACACCTTCTCCCTGCTCCTCACCAGTTCTGACTAAACGCTTAGTGGGAGCTTCAGCAAGCAACCCTGGTTACCAGTCATCCTACCAGGTGGGGATCAATCAACGTTTCCATGCAGCTCGGCACAAGTTTCAGTCTCAAGCTGAACAGGACCATCAGTCAAGTGGTCTGCAGAGCCCACCATCACGGGATTTGTCTCCTACTCTAGCAGATAACTCTGCCGCCAAGCAGTTGGCCCGCAATACAGTCACTCAGGTCCTTTCCAGATTTACCAGCCAGCAGGGACCTATTAAACCTGTCTCCCCGAACAGCTCACCTTTTGGCACGGACTATCGAAATCTGGCAAATGCTGTGAGCCCCAAAAACGAATCTGGTCACTCTCCAAGCCCTGGCAAGGTTTCCAGTCCACTAAGCCCGTTGTCTCCTGGAATTAAGTCACCAACCATTCCTAGAGCAGAAAGAGGGAACCCTCCACCCATTCCTCCAAAGAAACCCGGCCTCGCTCAGTCACCTGCTGCTCCTACTCCACTAACCAAAACCTCTTCCCAGGCATCCTCTCTGGGTGCCCCCATGGACGTGGCAAGTAGCTGCTCTAACAATACTGTAGTGTCAAATGGCAAAGACATTGAGATACTCCTGCCAACTAGCAGCTAGTCTCCAGAAAATGTGAATGTGACATTCCATGGCTTAGCATCCTAGAGCTAAGACACTGTTTTTCCACTCCATGTTATTTATTTCCATAGTAGCAGATTCTGTCTGTATAAAGCATTTAGTATATTTTTTTCTTTTTTAATAGGTAGGAAAATATTTTTGTTTATGAAGAAACCTTAACTACAGCTATACAGTAGCCTCAAAATGTCTCATGGCAGCAGTCAAATCATTAGGGGTAACAGGAACCATAATCATGTGGTGGGACCTAACTATCAAACTCTAATGGGACTGAAATGCTACTTTTAAATTATGCAGAAATAACTTTTGCAGACTTTTTTACTCCAGATGAACATTTTATAAAAAGTGCCTGAACTAAGCCTGCAATATGAATGTGATTCTCTGAAGAAGGTGAGGAGGGGGACTATCTAGCTGCAGAAACAAATTCTTGTGTGAGTCCTGAATGTTGAAATCAACACTGTTTTTCTTTTTAATTCTTTCCATTTGCTAAAATAAGTTAGCAAGTGTGCTACAAATTCTGTAAGGTGACCACCAGACTGATGCAGCCAGCCACACTTTGTTCTTTAGGACACAGCTCCTAGCTATTTGGGGAAGCACACCTAAGTTTCTTGGGGTGAAATTTAGCTGTGATATAATCCAGACTACTTTTCTCTCAGTATTCATTGTCCATGTCATTCTTTTTGCTTTCCTGTAACGCATTCGGCAGAGATGCCTGTGTGCTTTAAATGGCCAAGCTCTGGTGTCTGGTGTGTCACCTTGAATTTTCAAGTTCTTCAAGCATTCTACTGTTGTGTGTAGAACTTCTGAGAAAAGGATCTTGCTGTTACTTGACAAAGATCTCGCTATTACTTGAAAAAAATCACTAGTCCATATGATACAGGTTTTTTGCAACAGTAACATGGGATCTTCTACTATAAACAAAAGCAATAATCTTGTTTCTCATCTTTATCAGTTGTGTCAGGCTGACCTGGATTTTACCCACTAGTTAGCTGTGGAATCTTGCTGGCTTTCCTTGGCTGCAAATATGGAACCAAATCACTACTGTGATGTGATTGAATATGTATATATGTGTAAGTAGTTTCACACACATACATACTAAATACACAATGTATTAGGAGAATCTTTATCTATTCTTGATGTTCTGCCTAATATGAAGAAAATGTGGGAATTCACTGAGATCAAAAAAATGAGGAATTGCCTAAGTTTGAGGCAAATCGTGTGTGAAAAATTATTTGGGACCAAGAGGGGAGAAGCAACTGATTCCTGTGCGGAAACGTTTGCTGCAAGAAATGTAGTCCTCACTGCAGACATGCTGTGTGTGCTGCCCATCGTTCAGCGGCACAGCACGGTTGGTTTTGAGTCACTGCGGTGAGAAATACAGGACAAACACACCACAGATCAGTGGCAGAGGCTGAGAGCACAACCCTGGGTTAATTATCTCAGGTGTTGTATGTCGTTCAGCAGCACAGCACGGTTGGTTTTCTGAGTCACTGCGGTGAGAAATACAGGACAAACACACCACAGATCAGTGGCAGAGGCTGAGAGCACAACCCTGGGTTAATTATCTCAGGTGTTGTATGTGAACTGATCCTAAATTTAGAAACTGGACTTGCTGCTCAGTGTCAGTTGATGTTCAGCATTTCCCTCTGCAGCAGTGTCACGTTTACGCAGAGCACAGCTTCCCACTGCCAGAGACGCTTTCTCCTTTGTCATTTTCCAATATTTAATTAGACAAAATACATCCACCTTTATTGTAGGAAACATCCCTGCGGCAGCTGGGAGGATGCACTACTGTACATGACCTGATAGGTTCCTTCTAGCTTTGAGTCTCGTTTTGCAGGACATCAGAGCTCTTGTGCTGCTTTGAAGTGGCTGTTGTCTGAAGTGACCCTGCTGTTCCCTCCCACGCAGCCATGGCAGGTATTTAGACTAGAACAAGAGGTTTTTACAGACCTTTTAGGAGCTGTTTAAATTGTGGTATATTATGTGCTCTTGTTCCTAATCCAGTGGAACGGGCTGTGTGCTAACAGTAGGGAGACAGAGGCAGCCTAGAGGTAAACGGGCAGTGACTCTTTTGGAAGCACATTTATTACTTTTTTAACTTTTAAGTATCCACAGCAGATTTTTCCTCTTGATGAGAGTAATTGTAAAAACTGATGGGCAGGTGGATTTTGGCCCATGTATCACTTCCGATTCAAAAGTGAGGCTTTTGTATACACTGCTTTAACGTGTTTCTTTGCTTTTACATTAATCTAAATGGTATTATCCCCTTTCTTTATCAATAGCTCTATAGAGAGAGATATACTATGATGAAGTCTATTAGGAAATGCACTGAGTACTGTTTCTTCTAAAATATAATATGGGAAGGGGGTATGCAAAAGAATGTATTTTTGCTAGTAGCCTATCTTCTGAGAGAAAGTAAGCACAAGATATTAAAATGGATCCAACTAATTCAGTAAGACATTTAGAGTTAGTATTTAACTATTGATGTAGATTCTGTGTGGAAGCAACTAAATATTTCTTCTATAACTCACATCTGTTATAAGCAGACATTGTTGCAGAGTTTGTCACTGGCTAATGGAGTATAATGAAGTGCAAAATGTATACACTAGTATTAATTCATTAACACTTGTAAATTTGTAAAGCCAAATGTACCAAGCTGAAGTCTTTAATCATTTTTATAGCTGATGGCATTAAACATGTTAAACATTCATATTATCAATAAAGGATTTTATTTTTAAGATGTGCAAACTGCTCAAGAAAATGTTTGGAGTCAGGACTGCGTGTGGACCGAGGCCGCCTGGCAGGAAACAGTCCAGGTGGTGATAGCTGGGTGTCTGTATTCCTGTGGAAACTGAAGCTTTAATGTATGCTCTGAAATGTCCGAAGAAAGCACATTTCTTCGGAGTACGATAGATAATGAGCAATTGTGGCTGGCTGCAGTCTGGGCTGTATTGCTCTTCCATCTCCCCCCATCTGAAATTGGTGGTGCTGTCGCTTGGGAGGCTCTCTGGCAGCCTCAGGTGACAGCAAGCTCCGGACAGCTGTGGCTTTTAGGCTTTTTTAAGTAAAAACAATTTTCCTAGAGTACCTCTTTGCCACAGCGTTATGATATTAAACTGATAATACTTTGGGGTATTATACTAATAAACACTGCGTTTTTTGGGGGATGTAGGTGTGCCAGTGCCCTGCTGATTTTTTCAAGCAGGATACAGAATTTCTCGTGGAAATCCCCTCAGCAGCGTGAGCACTCCTCTGCCAGAGAGGAGCACAACTCAGTTATGTCTCGGACCAGTAAAGGCCCTGGCTACAGGAAGGTCCCCTTTGCCTGGGATGCGACATGTCCATGCAAGGAACCGGTATGTTTCTTCCCCAGAGAGCTGGGGGCTGCTCCAGGTGCCTCCCAGCCCGACCGTGGGGAAGAGTCCGCAGCTGCTTTGTCTCCCTAATATATACCTCAATAGTGACCTGATTTTCTTATCTTTGCATCGGCTCAGTTGAACAGGTTTTGCAACAACCTGGGAAGAAGCTCTTTGTTCATCTCTTCAGGCTTGATGACATTTCGGAGGAGTGCTGCGCAAGTGATGGTACCTGCTTCAGCGCAGCCGAAAGCAGTAGCCACCGAACACGCGCTGCTTCCTTCCCGTAACCATCTTCTCTGCTGACGCCGAAGCTGAGGAGCCCTGCCCGGGCAGGAATCGGAACTGGTATGTATCTCAGCTACAGCCCTGCTTGCTTTTTATAGCAGACTTGCCTTAGTCTGGAATGCCTACAAACCCTTTTATAAACACCACCGTACCACGTTCCTCTTGCCCTCTGACACGCCATGCTGTGTACAATGAATAAGGGCGTTAATCCCAACTCCAGCTGTGGGTGAGGCCTAAGCCCGTTTATAGTGCGATGAGCCCCGCCCGGCCCCGTGTCCCTGCTCCCAGCCATTTTCTGCGCAGGAGGGAGTGAGTCAGTTCCTCGAACACAAGGCACCCATTCATCCCCCCGAGCTCGTCCAGGCGAGCTCTGCCTTGCTCTGCCGCGGCTGACGGGGACGCGTGGCTGTGCGCGGAGCAGGGGCTGAGCAGAGGGGCCGCGGGGGTCTTTGCCACCTCTCCCTCACGCTGGCACCGCTCGGGGGAGAGTGGCAGCCGTGGTGCGATGTGCAGAGCAATCCCCGCACCGCGGGAGAGCTGTGGCGGCATCCCCCGATCCCCCGCACCCGACCCTCGCTCCTGGGGCCGGGCTGCGCCCCCCG
>NW_009211216.1:0-11323 GCF_000690835.1 Fulmarus glacialis
GAGGTCAGGCTGAGTGGCCTGTAGTTCCCTGGATCCTCCTTGCAGTTCTTCTTGTAGATGGGCCTCCAGTCATCTGGGACCTCCCTGTTAACCAGGAGTGCTGGTAAATGATGGAGAGTGGCTTTGAGTCAAGGAGCCCTCAACTGCCGGACTCAGTACACCAAGGCCGAGGTTTCATGGAAATTTCTGAGATCAACAAGTGGCCAAGGAGAAGGGGGGGCGGAAATGCACCACCACATCAGCATAAGATCTGAGATTCATTAAAATGAGATTTTTTTTATAATGTTGCTCCACTGGATAAGGTCAGATCTTAACTGATATAAATAAACCTACTTTCAAGCTCATTAGTACCACTATACTGAGTTTTCATAGGTCAGGATTTGGTCCTCATATGTTGTCTTTGAAAAGCTGTATTTTTAAACAGTGACTAAGTAGGTGACCAGCACGAAAGCCAAGCAGGCACAATTTGCAAAATTGTGTTTTGAAAAGTGGTGCAAGAATGTAACACTTTCAGCTGTAAAAACATGGTTATTTTTCCTCTCTGCTCCTACTGGTTATCTGAGTCTTAGGGCCTGGATTAATTCTGCTTCATTTGAAGAAGCAAACCAAAATGCCTAATTTAAAAGGTTACTCTGGATTCAGAGCCAGGGCTCACTCTCTGGCTAGCAGAGAGCAGAAGGTGATTCAGATCTTCACTTAGCAGAACTACCCTCTTTAGTTCAAGTGTCTAAAGCTCCTGTGAAGAGTCGTAAAAGAAGTTACCCAGTAGAATAGTGTCCCCAAACACTGATTTGCAGCAGAGGTGCATAAAATTCTCACACAAATCTTTGGAGACTATTTTGAGTAGAGTTTTAATAGCTGCAGAGAACAGTAGATGTGAAAACCACCAGAAAGCTAATGATTCCTAAATTTACTATCTTTTAGAGGAGTTCAAGAAGAATTGGACAAGCCTATGAAATTGCGGAAAGAGCTTAGGGAAGCAAAGTGTGATTCCCCTACAATGACATCTGTATAAATAATAAGCAAAGGATACTCATTCTACAAATATGACATGGGACCTTATATTGATGTAAATGATCAGAGCCTCAGTTTTAAATCTTGTCAAGAAATACCACCTTTAATATTGATAAATGTAAAAAATAGCCATAATGTTCATAAATCAGATCAATTATTTTCTGATAGAATGATTTTTAGTTAAATAGAATAATTTCAAGGAAACACATGACCTCATAAACATTCTGAAGGGGAATTACAAAAGCAATCCATTCTGAATGAATTATTTAAGTGTTTGTAAGTGATAAATAGTCAACATTTACATTAGAAACTGTACCAAAGGGGAAGAAAAAAATGCAAATGGAATGGTAACATTTTATCCTGATTTGAGATAGATTGTATTTTGGTATTTTAGAATTTCCTCTCAGACAGACATTCTATATGAGACTTATGTCTCCCAGCACTCAGAAAGGCTGTATGATTTATATGTACTTAATTAGTGGAAAATCTGTGGAGATCAATTCAACTAGAAATAGCACAGATGATGGAACATAAACGAGTTGAATCTAAGGGAATTTGATGAAGTATTTGGGAATAATGTAGTGCTTTACAAGCAAGGAGATAAAATAATTCCCAACTCTGGCTTTTTAAAGTTTGTTTCTACTCTGGCTTTTTAAAGTTTGTTTCTGGGAGGTGCTGAGTGTTGCACGTGAATTGACAAATACCCTATGCTTTGAGGTATTAAAAATCTTAGCAACTGACATTTGTATACCCAACTACTGAATATGAGTAGTAGAGCAATCTCTGAGTTGCAGTTTTCTATGGTTGGTCCATGTCATGCTCAGTCCTCACAAAATTATCAGAATTATTATTTGCATTTATTTAAAAATAATGATAGAACACAAAGCAGTGACAGAAATACTGCACTCTGTTAATGTACTTTGTTAATTGGTGAAAAATCATTTGTTCTACTAATAACACTCAGCTCTAAATTTTCTTTTAATCCTCATATCTGCCTTAGAAATTGCCTAAGGCAATTTATATCCTGGACAAATTACAAAGTATTTCCTGGTGTCCATTTCTAACCTGTTGCTTTTTTGTATCACATATTCTGAAATCATGAAAATACTTTATAATGTGTTGCTTCACATACTATCTCATATCATAACTCCTCGTCTTGTTTGAAAGGCAAAAGAAATTGTCAGAATCTTCTGTAAACTAACTCACACCAAGCTTCTCTGTTATCTTAGGAAGTTAGTGCGCTAGTCAGGCAAAAAGAGCTGTAGTTTGGTTTTAACTATGGTAACATTAAACTTGAAAGCAGAATTATGTCAACCCCAGTATCAAGCCCCCTCAAACATCCTCAGTATTCTGAGTCCTATCTAATTTTTCTATGCTAATTTTGCAGTCTGACCTTTACATGAGTAGACAGGTGGGGAAATACATGTATCCTGTCAGCTGCCTAATGACTTTCTAATCTGAATAGACGGTTTTATGTCAGCTGTGCCACCAGAAATTCCCTCTTTTATGCTGAACTGATCTGCATTTAAACAAGTGAGACTACCTGTCAGGTGAAGCACTGTATAAAATTATACGTCTTTGGTTATAGGTAGTATTCATTTCTGCAGAATTTTTAGCCAAAAATGTGTAATTTCCAAGTTTCTTTTGTAAGCTGGCATCAGACGCTGTGCAGATGAAGAAGCCCTGTTTAATTAATCGCTGAATCGCTGATCAGGTGCTAAGGGTTGTTTTATAGCTCACTGCACACATGTCCGTAATGTGTTCTAAGAAACAATTTAATTAGACTTTTTGAGGTAGTGGTTTCATTTGGACTTTGAAGGACTTTTCCTCTGTGAATATAACCGTTTCCTTTCAGAACCTATGGCCTCCACAATGTCCTGTGCCTGTCAGTGCCACAATTTCATCATGAGATATATGGAAAAGGACTTCTTTTTCTGGGGCTGGGGTTTAAAAATGTCACTTGATCATTTTACCAGGTAATCATTAAATCCTATGTTACAAGAAGTAGAGAATTCGCTAAGCACTTTTACCACGACATTTAAGACTCCATCACTAGTCTCTTTCTCTAGCTAAAGTCACAATCTATTTAGTCTCTCTGTGTATAAAAGTTGTTCCCTGTTGCTGAACATATTCATCACTTTTCTCTATAGCTTTTTTGGTTCTACAGTGGTTCTGTTTTGCAATGAGCTCACCAGAACTGCAGCTGGTGTCAAAGTTGGGAATGGTGGCATAATGATGTTTTCTGATTTGGTTTTGGTTACTTTCATTATAATTCCTAACATTCCATTTGCCTTTCTAACTGCTTCTGAGGTTTAAAATTACTTTTTTTAGAGGACCATGTACAATGAGTTTAAGCTATTTTTCCGGAGATAATTTAGACCATCATTATGTGTATGCAAAATTAGAGTTGTTTTTCTCTGTGTATATTACTTTGCTTGCATCAGCATTTCATTTCATCTGCCATTTTGTTGTCCATCATGCAAGCCTTCTGTTCACTGTCAGAGTTAAATTTGCATGCTGGGTAATTTCATATCACTGACAAACATTACAACGAAGTTTTACTCATTTTTTTAGACTTTGGTTTTTGTCTTTAGTGCAGATATGTGTTTAATCTAATCCTACACAAAAGTGGGATACAATGTATGCAAATGAGCAAATAAATGAAATGAAGAGGAAATGGTTAGGGATTTTTTTTTTTCCTACTGAAACTTGTCGGATCTTTTTATTGTCTCTTTGCCCTGTTAAAACTAATCGCTTTCAAATTGTGGTTTAAAGGCCATCTTTTATCAGGTGTTTGTCTGAGAGGCTGATTATGGAGATGTCATTCCAAATATTTGCAGAATTTAGGTCTGAGATGTAGCTAAGACATGCCTTAAATAAAATAAGAATCTTAATAAAATAATAATGTTACTGAAATTGATCCAGAAAAATGCCCCTTTATTGTTTTTTGCCCCTTTGTTTTTGCAAAGATAAGAGCTGTAGAGGGTGAAGAAACAGTCTGAAAATTTTACCTCCCCCTGTATGTTGGAATATTACCAGTATGTGTTTGAATGCAGTAATTATTAAGTGAAAGTATGTGGACTGCTTTTGGTGATTAGACTATAATGATCCTTTGTGTTTTTTATAATACATGCATAATACATTGCAATATAATACATTGCATAGGTATGCAATACATGCAGTGCAGCACAATGAGTAAAAACTTGTGGGCCTCCCCACTTAGACAGTGATGTAAATCTTCCAAGGAACTTGATCCTATGAGACTTTCAGTATTTCAAATAATCTCAAATTTCAGAATTTCAAATAAACATTCTAACAAGACCATTCCAACTTTAAGGAGTTGACAGTATGCTAATTTGATTTAAGTAATAACTGTTTTCTAATTTTAAACTAAATTTCTTATCCTATTTCAAATGCTAAGATTATGTTCTTTTTATTTGATCATAGATTCAGCTGCTTTGCCATAGAAAGATGGCTTGTTATTGAGTTCTGCAAAAGGATACTGGTTCTTAGCAGTCAATGAACCAAGTTGTGGAAGGCAATGAAAAGAATGCCTCTTGAATTTAGTGAGCCCTGCTTCAAGTTTATGATGGGAAATGTGGACATTACTGGTGAAAATAAGAGTTTGGAATTACTGAACTACACTAATGTACAGAAGTCAAATTTCACTCTATTCTTTTTTCACATTTTTGGAAGTCCATAAATTTACCAAATAATGTTGAACTAGCAGCATGTATACTAACAGTGTATACTTTTTAATTACTCTTTCAAAAAAAAAAAAACAGTAAAACATTGTCTGAAGGGCTCGCTCAGAAAGTGAACATCAGACATTAGATCAGAGGCTGAGCGATTATCAGAGGAAGAGCACAGGTGAGAGAACCATGTGCGTTCAAATTAGACCACTAGTGCCTTGGCACCTAGAATGCATTCTGCTATGCTAAAGTGTAATAATGTTCTGCAAAATTTCTGCCAGTCTCTGCACTCTAGTGCACAGCAGCATTTTGAAAGGGTGATATTTCGTTGCACTATGCAGAGAGTGAAAGTCACCTGAATGCAAAAAATCTTTCTAAGATTGTGTATCTTCTCAAACCTTTCCTCATTCTTGATATGACATTTATTGTGTATGGGCCTAACATTCTGGTCCCGGAACATCAAAGCTCTTTCATAGGGATTAAGCATGTATTCAAGTGCTTTGCTGGACTCAGACTAAAGCGTCTCATAAAATAATTTTTTTTTTCATCTTGGAGTGGACGGAAAGGTTTCTTCATTAAAGAATACAGATCCAGTATTCTTGACAACATAGGAATAGGAATCCTACACGTAGGATTTGTGTAAACCTATTACCTGTACAGAACAGTTAAATTTGTATTGCGTGAAGGTATGCAGGTTGAAGTCACTGTTCTTCTTTTTCTCAGTTAGCTAAGGTTCCCAATATGTAGTATTTATGTTTTAATTTAATGTAATTTTGCGGAATATAAATGCAGTGTAACTTTACAATTTAACCTGGGCTTTGTATATGATGTATTGTGTACTGGTATGTATTTAATTTTAAAAATGAAACAATGTAGTTGCTCTTTATTTTTATTTTATCATTTACCTACAGAAAAATTTTACCAAGGCAAAATTTTACACTATAACATCACAGGAGAGGAAAAAAAAAAGCAGACAAAAAAACCCCAAACAAACAAACAAAAAATCCAGAGGGAAGAATGCTGTTTACCATTTATCAGATTAATGCAAGCGATACTTCTCATCTTCAGCTCATTTGAATCTTTTGTTGAGAATTCAATCTAAATCTACACTACAAGAAAATAAAAATGCATTCTTCTTCAAGACTGGTTTGTTTCCTCTGGTGAAGGTAGTTTGTCAAGTGCTCCCACCTCTGCAAAAAGGAAAAAAAAGAAAAAAGAGAGAGAATTAACACATATGTAAGTATGCATATTAATCTTAGCAATAATAATGAAATCCAATTTCAGTAGTATACATTTTTATATTTTTCTCTCAACTATAAGAGTCAAATCCTTGAACTTTTCATATTTTAATTTATAAACTGTTGGGTTTTTTTTCTTTTGAATATTAATAATATCTTCCTGCTATAATTTCACGTTTTAAGAAACAGTAGTGACAGAATGACAATGAAATTATATCAATTTTATTATGTCAAATGATATTGCTGGATCCCAGCAACTCAAAAGTTTTAATATTATCCAATTATGGCTGCCATCCTACAACCTGCTCTATATGGGAAGCCTTTAAAGCTGGAGGGAGCAATTTTCAAGAGAAAGAGCTGAACACCACTTTTAGTTATCGCCAAGGTACTTCTTAGCAGTTAAAATACTCTTTATCTTGCACATTGAAATGTTTGTCTAATCTGAATAACCATTCCCTGAATCTGAATCCCCTGAGTGGGAGTTTTCCAGCTCCCCCCAAAGCAACATATCTAAACCAATATATTTAATGTAGTAAAGTTTCATTTCAGGAAAAATGTTAAAAGCGTCTCTACCGTATTAAGTATATTTTTCACCTCCTAAATCTACAGTTCTAATTTTGTGTAAGAGTTTGTACTAGGTCTTGCCAATGAATATTTTTAAGAGATAATATGATAACATTCTTCTGAAACCTGGGAATACTATCTCAGGGAAAAGCCATTTTATATGATCTGGAGATTCTTTTTTTTTTTATGAGGACAGATAATAATACCTTCTTTTCTGAATAAAAACAGCTGTTTGTCATCACTATCCTAAACAAGGAATTGTTACTTAGAGTTACAATACAGCCTTTTTTGCTCATTTATCCCAGGGAACAAGTAATTTGTATTTCTATGAGATGCATTTTATTTTCTTGCCCAATTTAGCAGCTCTTAGCATACTCATCAGAGAGTTCATGCTTGATCTCAACATGTTTCACACCCTTTCTGCTGTGTCCAGTTATTGGTTATACTTCCTAGGCCCACATAGCAGGGTAAAGGAGTGTTTAGGGCTCCTTCTTCTTCACAGTCACACAACAAAAGCTACTACTTGTCCACAGTAAATATACATGCTAATAATCTACTTTAAATATATATTTGAATTATCTCAGGCCCTTAGCATTAACCATGAAGAGTTTTTGTTTCAAATGCAAAGTTGATTCAATAAACACTGGGTTGATATTTTTAGTAGTGAGAATTATTTCACTTGGGTGAATGCAAATAATTTAGAAAATGATGCCAAAGAGGTCTAGAATTTTGTTTCCTAGATATGCAGAAAATGAACAGACCTCTTGAAAGTCTCATTTAATAATGAAATTAAAATACACAGCTGTGTAACACACAGTTCTTTGTTACTGTTCCACAGCATACACTTACCACAAAATTGCTTATAATTTGTTGTATACAAAGGTAAGAATATAGAATTTACAGATTTATTGAATTGTCTGCTTTCTGAGACAGAGAATTCCTGAAACGTTTGCAGTAAAGATAACTTTTTTCCTTCTGTTGTTTTCTTTGCAAGTATATATTATGTTTTTGAACATTTTGTAGACCGTTTTAGAAGGGCTGAAGAGGTTTTTAAAAGCTCAGAATTGTGTTGTTTTTTTTAAAAAAGCAAAACTAATGAAAACTCAGAAGCAGCCAGATTTCTTCTTCACCTAATGCTATAATAAAGTTACCATTCTTATAAAATCAGCTGTAAGCTCAATTTTACAACTCTTGTCACAATTTTGAGACTCCACAGAGTTTTTACTAGCAGCATTTTGAGCTGTTTGCCAATATTCAGCTTAGTGTTGTTGTAATTTTATAATGTGACTTTATTGTAGAATACATGCAGAAAGGGAGATGTATTTCTTTTGTCAGCATTTCAACCAATTGTTCTTGGCATTAAACTTATTTAATTTGTTATTGAATTGTTTTATACTAACTCCCATGTAATCAGACTGTATTTAGTTTGTTTTCAACTCTGCTAAAAGCTGCGTCCATACAGTTTTAGTAGTAGCTGTTATTATTTTCACAGTGCCCAGAGTAATGGAATCGTATTAGAACCCTGCTATGCTGGATATTCATTGACCTGCAGTTTGGCAGGACTACCTGCACTCTCTAAATCAGGCCTATTCCTAAGTGCACTAAAACGGAATTGACATTTCCTCCCCCCATCAGAGATGCTGTTCAAAGTCTTACACACTCAAATATGTAGCAGATCTGTACATTCAGGGATAGTCCTACCTTCCCAGTAAATTTCACACCAGAAAGTGAAAGATTACAAAGGTATTCACTAACCTTTAAGATGCAAGTAAGTCAAAAATTCAATTACTGTGCGCACAATGTTTTCATCAGCCAATGGTCTTCCAAGATTCCCTATAAAACAAGTTGGTTATTACTTAATGTTAACATGGTATAAAGAACTATTGTATGTGACTTTGTGGCTAGGTTTATGAGTACTCTGAAAAAAGCTATCTGAAATTTCTTTTTCCTTAAAAATCCTTAATGGAAAACCTCATTTCATGGAAGAGCAAAGCCACTTCAAGGTAGGTAACTGCAATTCTCAGAATCAAAATTGCCCAGCTTTGCATGCTGTTGCTGCAAAGGAGCTGCTTTGACACCTTAATGGTCATGGTTTTTAAGGCCTTATGAGTTCTGTTGCAGAAGAGAGTTATCCTGTGTCCTCAACTCTATCCTTTGTGTCCCCTAGCCTGAGAGTGAAGGGAAAGGTAAATTTAGCATACAAATTCATTAGCTTTGCAAAACAGTTACAAGTTCTTCATGTAGTCTGACTTGGGGCGAAAGGAGGAGGGGGGGGCAGAAAAAAAAAAGGGAGGCATCTTGCTTTTTATCAACAGGATGGAGAATTGTTCTATATCAGAGAACAAATGGTAGGTAATTTCCCTAAGATTTTTGGTTCTCTACATACAGAGCAGAGGGTACCAGCTTTGACTGGTTATTATCCATTATTACATCACTGAAAATACTGTCCCTTGATGTTATCATAGGCGATGTGTTTAATCTCAGAAAATAGTCTGAAAGACTGACTTTGCAACAGGTGAATAGTGGGGGAATTCTTCCATGATGGAAGAGAGGATTTAGGCCTCCAGTGGCATACAGGTCAGAAGGCAGACTGAGCTCTATAGCACAACTGAAAAATATTGATGGGGAGTTGTAAGGGACACGGAGGTTTCTGGTATATAGAGAGTCAGAATTTAAGAAATTTGTATCTAAAAGTCTTGTCTTGCAGTCTTTGAACTAACACAAAGATATTGTTATTACTTACATTAATAATACTTGTATTAGTAGTTTTCCTTAATTTAGTTATTAAGTTTTCCTTAATTTATTTTTTATTCCCAACAAACCTGTTATGGATTTTTGTTATGAATAATCATTATTATATTAGTAGTTTATTGACCCAGATTTTATTACCAATGTGATATTTATTAGATAAATATTTTTCTTTAGTGACTTGAGCATATTGTATATGTGTATTTCTATATACTCTGCTATTGACCTTAATTCTGTGTAGCTAGTTACTTGCAGACTCTAGTAAAGAAACAGTTATGCTCTTGGAATGTAAAGATTTTCCAAATTACGCTCATAATTCCTCCCCCCCGGACCTAGTGTTATGTAGCAGTACAGATTACAAGTTCTTCTAGGTTGTCTGGAGAGCTTGTGCATTTTGCAGCATTCCTTCAAGGACAGAGAGCAGTTCTTTGCATGAATTATTTTACAGTAATAATGTAACACCATTTTAAGATACTTTTGTAAATAATCGGCAGAATTTAACTAAAAATTTCTTCATTTTCAATTAAAATAAGAATTCTGTCTACCTTATCTATTTTTTGTATTCAAATCTCCTTTGGATGGGAACTCCATAATAAACTTCAGCTTCAAAGAAAACTTTTGATGAGAGAAGAGCATCTAAAATGAGGTTCATAACAGAGGCAGTTATATAGTTTTCAGGTCCCATCCAGACAAGTTTGGTTGGGCTTACTTGTAACTGGGGAGGTGCAGCAGTACCTGGCAAAAGAGTTCCATAACTCTTAAAGATCATAGTCCTGTAAAGGAGCTGGTGGTATATCCACAAATGGCAACATTTTGCAATGTAAGCTGCATTGTTAGATTACAAATGCCTTCCTTTCACACTGTTTCTGACTGGCAAAATATTGGGGTGGTGGGGTTTTTTTGTTTTGGTTTTTTTTGTTTTGTTTTTTTGGTGTTTTTTTTTTTTTTTTTTTTTTTACACCAGTGTTTGAGGAAATAAGTTCTTCCTTCTCCCTCCCTCCCCTTTTTTCTTAAAAACAAACAAGACACCAAACCAACAACAACAAAAAAACCCAAAACACCAAACCAAAAAACACCACACACAAACCCCCACTATGTAACTGTGTACCAAAACTAAAGTGGCAGTCATTCTGAGAATGTAACAACTAAGAGATGTATTAACGTTACTCTTCTATTTTCAATGTAATTATGTCAATGAAATTTTAATTAAGCACATTTCCTTTATTTATGAACTTATTTAGTGTCAGCTCCATTTGCTTTGTGCTGCATGGCTTTAAAATAGCCTGCGAGAGCTCTGGGGCTGGGACTTTGTCTTCCCCCATTAGTGCAGTGATGAATGCAATAGTACTCAAGTAAGTACTGCTTTCTTTGGTTGCAGTGAGAACAGATCATTCTTTGACAGTCTAAAGATGAGATTCATCCCAGCTCACTTTAGATGTCTGCAGCAGATTTAGTTTCTCCTCAGGAGAAAGAGTTTTTTCTAGAAGTTTCTACATCTTATCCTGAAACAGGTGTTCAAAATAAATCCTAGAAGTGTCAGCTTCTCTTCATAAAAGGAGTCTACACATATATTGTGGAGACCCAGCTTTGGATGATGAATCCAGAACAAGGCTGCATCCTTTTCATTGCCATTTACTAAGGTCTGATACATGCAACCTCGAAACAATATAGAATCATAGAATCATTAAGGTTGGAAAAGACCTCTAAGATCATCGAGTCCAACCATCAACCCAACACCACCATGCCCACTAAACCATGTCCCTAAGCGCCTCATCTATACATCTTTTAAATACTTCCAGGGATGGTGACTCCACCACTTCCCAGGGAATATGTTGACTTGACTCTGGTTTTGACCAGGTTCTCAGTCTTTTAATGAAGACAATCCATCTTACTTAAATACAGGAAATATTGTGAGACTTAACATGGAATTTTTTTTTTTTTTTTTTAATTTATTTTAAATAGTGAAGACTCTTACAACATAAACAGTGCTATACAGTTCTGAGGTCTGGTTTCAGCTCTGGAGTATCAGAATTTCAAAAAAAAAAAAAAAATTGCCAGTTTCTATAG
>NW_009211216.1:11356-14529 GCF_000690835.1 Fulmarus glacialis
GATTCCTTTATGGGCTCACTTCTTTGCTGAAAAAAAGAACACTTGAGTGTCTAGGGTGACATTTGAAATACTTATTTGAACATATAAAAAGAAAAAACTAGGTTTATTCAAAGTAATATGCTCTATTATACTTTAAAAGCCACATAATTATAGTACTTTTCCCTAGCCACCAAGAGGTTTTAAACTATGTACAAAGAGCACACCGAATAGCCAAATTATATTTTCCTTCCTTTCATATGTTTATTAGGATTTTTGTGCAGGAATAGCCTTGTATCTAGGTAGTTAGTTAACTCAATAACAGTAAATAAATTACTAAACATAAAAAACAAATCAACAATACTGGCTTTCAGAATTTCATTACCTGCTTTAATATCCTCATCAGGCTGTATTTCACGTTTACCAGTGAAACCATGTTTGTCATTAAAAGATCTGTGGTTATCTACTGCATCTGATAAATAAATTAAAAATCAGAGGAGTTAATTGACCTAACAACAACCTTTGCTTTTCATGGATTTCAAAGAAAAGATCACGATGGGCACTTTTGATGTACAAAATTACAAAGGAGCAATTAACATGTCACTAAATAAAATAACCTTTCTTCTGAATTTGTGCTTATGATTTATATCATTTACAGACCCAGTCCTGTACTACATACTTGCTGAAGCTATTACTGAATTCAGAGGAAGTAGTAATGAAAAATGTAAAGTTTGTACATTCATGTGTAATTCGGGAAGTTGTTTTTGCTACTCTTTCCTCTATTTTTAGAAAATGTTGCTGATGAGTTTGCTTAAAAGAAAACTGCAGATAGTTTTTGAAGGTTATTCATGTAAACTATCTTACATGCCCCTGGTGCTTCTTCTCTCCCCCTTGCAATGGGCATTTCCTTTATCAGTAAAAGCTGATCAATACGACCTGCAACAAAGGATGATTCCTATTATCCAGTCTTAGATAAATGCCACTTTGACAAGTACATTTCCCCACAGTATCTTTGCCAATCTGGTTAGATCTGCTTCGGGGCAAATATATTTCCAGACATTTACAGAACCAGTTAATAGGTTTAAGACATATTGATCTCTTTTTAGGTATCCTTAATATTGGTTAAAAGAATGAAGAGAGTCATAGTAAGTATCTATAGTATTTGTCATGTATTACTGAGACTGAAAGTATAGAAACATTGGTAATGAGTATTATTACATTAACAAGAAACAATGGTAAGAGGACAGGTATTTGAGACAGCTTAGCACTGCATTTCTCTTTTCTTATGATCTACATTTGTGATTCTCCTCTTTGTAAGCTAATGTATTCCTGTATTTTAAACACCTTGTACATTAAATATTTTTCCACATAGTGAACTGTTAATATTTACAGTAATGAGTTTACATGTTATTGTTTTAATTTGTTTTGCTTGAATTGAAAAAAAGAAAAGGAAAAAAAAAAAGAGAATAGTATAATAGAGCCAGGTAGCAAAGCCATTTTCAAATAGATTTAAAGGTGAAATCTGAAATGCATTGAGAAGTGCCAAAATGTCACATTTTGTCATTCTTCCCTTGACATCTAAGATGCTGTAAGATTTTGTAATGCTTTGGGGGGGCGGAAAAAAAAAGGGGGGCACGGAAAGGGGGAAGTATTTTAGACAAAATTACTGTAATCATCAGAAAAATGAGTAGCACACTACAGCAAACTGGTTTACAAGAAAAAAAAACTTCTGCATTTTGAAATAATGCAAAAAAAGAGTGCTTGACTTACGTGGCCCAAGTAGGTAACCAGCACTATTCAAAGTCCAGCCCCTTTTTTCTTTTGCCTTAAAGAAAAAAATGCAAAAGTATGTTACTGCACGAACTACACAGGGTGTTCTGAAGACAAAGCAAACAGCACCCAAATGGACATTCTCTTAGCAGAAAGTGTCTTCTGAAGGCTTGAAATCAAGAAATATTGTAAAAAATAAAAGCCAATAATATTGAAGCAAATATTAATGGTGAACTCTTGCCCCCTCCCCATCTAAGTCAATAGTTTTGCTATCGAGATCCATGTGGTGTGAAGATTTCACACCATATAAGTGAAACTACAAATCGCACTTTTGAGGCAGAAATTTTGACTTTATACACCAAGTTTATATTACCACCTGATAATCACCTTAACAAAAAGCAGTGTTTTCTTTTAATTGTTTGGATTTACATGACAGCCTTTTTATAAAAAGGGTCCATATGTACACCACCTTTTCTGAGTCAAATGGGACATCCATTCAATTTTGGTCTATAAACTAGACACTTTTTTCCCCCTTCAGTCATATTATTTGTTACAAGGGAACTAGTATTCAAAAGCCCCAAATTCTTAACTAAAAACCTGTTTACTGTACAAAATGTTTTGTTGAGTGCCGCATTTTGTCCAACCCCTGTATCTAAATACAGTGTGTATCACTGCAAGGTTTACTGTTACTTGCCAGCTGAGACACGGATGCTGCCCGGTGGAGAGGGCCTCCAACAGCGAAACAGTACTTACTGAGAAAACCAATCCAAATGTTTCTGACAGGGTGGCACAAAGGATTAAAGACAGAAACAGGAAACTAGTGCACTTCTGCATCTGGAAAGAAACCGTACGAGGGTAAATGCTCTGAGTTATCACTTCGCCTAAAAAAAAGCCCCCCAGGGCATGTGAGCATCCCCGCCGCGGGTGGGAAGCGGGGGTGAACCTTCTTCCCGTGGGGCAGGGCGGCTGCGGCTACCGGTTTGGAGCCCAAATTCCCACTGGGAGAGAGGCCGAGAGGTGGGGAGGGGAATACCTTGAGCCGGGGCGCGACGACCTCTCCCTCGCAGCGTTTCCCCTGGCGCTGGCGCCTCGTCCCACGGCTGCGGTCCTGCCGGCGGACACTCACTGCATGGCCACGCTGCGCGGGCGGGGACCTGCACGCCCACCCTCCCTCCCCTCCGCTCTTTATGGGCTGCAGCTCGACCGCGCGGGAGGGACGCTCTCCGGGAGTGGGGAGGGGGGGAGCCGACAGCCGCCCTCCCCCTCTCCTCCGCCTCCCCTGGGTCATTTCCCCCTCGCCAACCCGCTGCATTAGAAAGGGCAAAAATTACAGCAATTCAATTAGAGGTATTTGGAAGCAGGACGCAGGCTGCAGGGAGATAACAGCCCGGGCAATTACCTCTGATTACGGCGGCCCTGGGGAGGAG